>NC_091458.1:97837039-98134539 GCF_027789765.1 Dendropsophus ebraccatus | reverse complement strand
TGATGGGGGTGATAGAGGAGGGGATGATGGGGGTGATAGAGGAGGGGATGATGGGGGTGATAGAGGAGGGGATGATGGGGGTGACAGAGGAGGTGAGGGGATGATGGGGGTGATAGAGGAGGTGATGATGGGGGTGATAGAGGAGGTGAGGGGATGATGGGGGTGACATTGGAGGTGAGGAGATGAGGGGATGGATTTAACATTGGGGGTTTAATCGGCGCAGAATAATCCTATTCAGACCTGAGAGGGGTCCGGGCAGCTGTCAGAGAACCGGGCCGGCGAGGAGTCGGGGTGCGCGCTCCGGGCTGTGACAGGAGTGGAATGCAAACCGGAAGATGGGGCAGCCCCGGCATCCAGGGCCACCAGGTGGAAACAGCGGCGGCGGCGGCCAATGGATGCCGGGGCTGCCCCATCTTCCGGTTTGCATTCCACTCCTGTCACAGCCCGGAGCGCGCACCCCGACTCCTCGCCGGCCCGGTTCTCTGACAGCTGCCCGGACCCCTCTCAGGTCTGAATAGGATTATTCTGCGCCGATTAAACCCCCAATGTTAAATCCATCCCCTCATCTCCTCACCTCCAATGTCACCCCCATCACCATCGTGATGCTGCCGCACCTGGGTCCGGCAGCCGCAGGGGGGACGCTACTGTGCCCTGTTCCTCCCGCGATCAGCCTGACTCTCTCCATCCCCCGCAGCATGCTGCTGGGGGAAAGGAGAGAGCTGCGGTGACTGGTGCCGGGACATTGCTGGGTGATAGCAATGTCCCGGCACCCAAAGCAAAAGTCTATTTACTTTCTCCCACTCCGGCGGGGGGCGGGGGGTGGTGCAGAGAGAGCGCTGCACACACAGATCTCCTGTCTCTCTCTCCTCCCTGGTTCCCGTGCCGCCCGTGCCGGGACTTCAAGAAAATGGCGCCGCCACCCACCCCATGCACTTCAGCTGTGTACTGCGCATGTCTATGCGCATGCGCAGTACACAGCGACGGAACCTCAATGTAAGTGAACCAGACGGACTCCGTCGGTTCACTCTAATGATCTGGAGGTGCCGTATAGCGTCTGTGTGTGTGCCGTGAAATGACGTCACACACAGACACTATAAACATGGCAGCCCCCTGTGCAGGAGTAAATTTTATTAAAAATAATCAAACACTAAGTTAAAAAAAAAAAAAAACAACCCAACACACTTATTTGATCTTATTACTTTTCATTAACAAATTTCCAAAAATGTGACACTGTCCCTTTAAGTCCCACTTAAGTAGTGAGTATTGGGACATAAATAGGGAAACCCCAGGGTTTACCATTTTTTGTCAAATTCGGTTGTGAGTATTGCAACATGACAAGGGTTTACCAAAGCAGGTGGGGACAGTAACAAATCAACAAACAAAACAAAGCAATCACTGAGCTCAAGAGATCAGTGAAAAAATTCCAATGAAGTACTCAATCAAGAGTCTCCACTGATACAGTTAGACTTTGACACCAAAGGGGCAACCCCAGTGTTTCCCTATTTATGTTCCAATACTCACAACCGAGTGGGACTTAAGGGGCTACATATCAGGGTGGTTTGGTGCTCTCCCCGTCTGGATGCACCTCTTGGCAACAGGCTAGGGATATCTGGCTAATCCCATGTTTTGAGACTCGCAACCGAGGCTCCACAGACTTTTGTTGCATAACATATCAACTTGTGACTACTAACATGGACATATTATTTCTGAAAAGACTAAAACATAGCAACTGTGATTACAACTTGGAAAACAATAAGTAGTTTCTCCTTCAAGAGTATTAATAAATATAAAGTCTTGCTTGAATGATACTTAACAACTTACTGCACATAAGTTGAAGATCTTTTAATGCAGAACACAATTGTTACATGAACAGATACTTTCCTAATAAAATAACCAAACAAACTTTCATTTATATTTTATCTGTCTGCGTCATTCATCTAGAAGCAATCCTATTTGTACCCAGTACCCACAGTTGCCCTTCTTTCAACTTCTACTAAGTTATCTATCAATCCTTCATTCAAAGGTCTATTTGTCTTTCACAACACTTGAAGAAATATTCATCACATATATCTCCAGGATAAAAGAGCTTTAGAAATTGCAGACATACTCTATATAGTATGAGTTTATTAGCAATAATATTGTTCAGCTAGGGTGAATCAAAGTTTTAAATCCTATTCTTTGCTTTTGTTATAAATGAATCCTTTTCAAGGTTAGTTGCCTATGGCGAATTAAACAATCAGGTATTGCACAAATGTGCTTGTCTTAGGATTGCGGTCTGATATCATGGGTGACATAAGCTTGTTTGGAGATTTTGCAGTAATTGTATGTAATTTGCAATATTCTCCATAGGGTTTTAATAACATTGCACAGACTATCTATGTAATATCAGTTCCCCTAGCATAGTGCAGACCCTAGATGCAAACTTTACTTCTTTATTAGCACATGTTAAAATTCCCTGGGATCTGCATTTCTTAGCTTAAATATGTTAGCCCATACTATAGTCATAGCCCCTATATATGTTCTTTTTAATCTAGAAAGTTTCTTCCCTAATGTGCAGATCATATTTAAGGCTGCGTTCACACTACGTATATTTCAATCAGTATATTTCAGTCAGTATTGCAACCAAAACCAGGAGTTCATTAAAAACACAGAAAGGATCTGTTCACACAATGTTGAAATTGAGTGTATGGCTGCCATATAACAGCAAATAACTGCCATTATTTCAATATAACGGCCGTTGTTCTAAAATAACAGCAAATATTTGCCATTAAATGGCAGCCATCCACTCAATTTCAACATTGTGTGAACAGATCCTCTCTGTGTTTTTAATCCACTCCTGGTTTTGGTTGCAATACTGACTGAAATATACTGACTGAAATATACATATACTGACTGAAATATACGCAGTGTTCTGCTATGGAACATTAGATAAAAACCTTGACTTTTACTGTGATTAAGCTATGCAATTGCAAGTTGTTTCGGAGCCTTAACAACTTTACAGCGAATGTTTTTTACATGAATAGACCGGCTGCCGCAATCCTTTTTTTAAACCGCGGCCCGGTTCCCATGCATGGTGATCTATTACCAGGCTGAGAATGAAGCACTGTAGGCAGGCTCGCCGGCCCCCAGTGTGACAATCGCCCTCCCCTCTGTGATGCAGCTCTATTAGAATCAATGGAGCCACATCACAGAGGGGAGGGCCGATTATCACTCTGGGGGCCATAAACCAGCCTCCAGTGCTTCATGCCCAGCTGGGGCTCAGTAATGGACCAGCGCCAGCGACCAGCGGTATCCCTCCGCTGGTCAATTCATGTAAAAAACAAAAAAGTGATGTACGGGTCGTACATTCGCTTTAAGGACCTCCCGAGGAAGCGGATTGAGGGAAAACGTTCTTCTGGGTCTGAGGTGGGGTCACCTCCGATCTAAAACATACATAGTGTGGTCAGGATAATTCAGTAAAGGGGTAACTGTGCTCTTGTTGTTCCTTTACGCTGTCTTGTAACAATCGTGTGTGCAGCTGTATGGTGGTGACTGTTTATATCTTTGAATCCTATTTTGAACAATATGTAAAGTTATGTGCTGCCACTATCTGCTATATAAACTTTATTTTAAATAGCAGCTATGAATGTATTATACTTTGCTATACTTTGCACACTAATTGTATGAATTTGGTGTTGATATTACTATGTAAGGCCATGTTTACATGGCGCATAGGACCAGCCGTTCTGTGACCCGGCTGGGTCACGGAGCTGCCGGTCTCTGAAAAGATCATCCCGGCCGGTACTGCAGTCCGCCGGAGCCGCTTGCTTCGTTGTGTGAACTGAAAGAGCTTTAAAACTGACATGTTAGTTGTTTGCGGCGATGTAGTGTATACTTTGTGTATTCGCTTCCTAGGCGTACAAAGTACGGCCGTTGTTGCCGATTACAACTACGGCCGTACTTTTATGTTGTGTGAACATAGACTAAATGTATACAATATAGACAGGGAAAGGATGGGACCCCCCAATTGTTTTTAGTGGGTGGTTTTAATCGTGTTTATTAGTGTATAATAGAGATATTTTGCTGATATTAAGGCTATGCTCACATACTGTATAAACAATGTCTGTTATTTGGCACTTAAAACAACGGCCGTTGTTTTAAATGAAAATTGCACTGAAGTCTATGAACAATAGCTGAAATTAATTGACATGACCATTATTCCCAAGGCCGTAGAAAACCACGGCCATTGTACAATACATTGTGTGAAACAACGGTCACTGTTTGCATTGACTTCCATGCAAATCTTTGCATTATGAAAAGAACGGCCATTGTGTAATTTGAAAACAACGGCCGTTCTTTTCATAAAAAGTATGTTGTGTGAACATAGCCTACACAATTCAGATTTCATATGGATCAGTTTAATCCTCTAATTCGTAAAAGCATTCCTAAAAAGTTTTTTTTCTTGCACTATAAAATTATTTTGGATAGAGAATCAGTTGTTCCTGTTTCACAGATATCTTATCAATAACTGGCCTTTCATGGATGTAGCCATGGAAACAAGCAATTCAGTCCACAGTTTGGTTGGTTTCCAGAGTTACGCCTCAAACAAAGAAAAATCAATAACTGCCAACATATCTGGTAATTTGTAGCTTCATAAATGCCCTCATATTTAGCTTCTGTACTGTGTATGTCCACTGTACTAACTGCAACTTCTCTCTTATATATAACATATAGAAAAAAAGGGATGAGAATACATTGTGCTGCTATTTATGTTTGCCTAACATTGTAAAACCTTCAAAAAAAAGGCCAATTTAACATACACATAATGAGCAAATTGTAGCACCTTCCTATAGGATATATTCCCACAATGTAAAAACCAGGGCAAATAATGGCCGTTGTTTTGAACATCAGCCATTATTAATTACTTTGGTTATTTGCCCTTATTTTTACATTGTGTGAACATAGTCATACCCTTTATTATTGGACAAACATGTCTGCTCTATTTGGTGACTGCTGATGGGGAAATTTATGGAATATATTACTTTCTCACTCCTACAGTCTAATTGGAAATTTACTACCTGACACCCTGAGCATCCCTCACAGAAAAATTGACAATAGTATGACTGTATTGCATACTAATTTTAACATTATCATACACTGAATTAGGGAACGGATGGGCTAAAGCGTCCCTCAAATATGTATTAACCCTTTGCTTCTGCAGCCTGTTGTGGCCTTAAAGGGGTGCTCCAGCGTGGAAGCACTTTTTTGGGGGGACCGGGGAGGAGGTAGCTGAAATAAAAGACGTTCACTTACCTCCCCGGTTCCAGCGGCGGGTCCCGCATCACGGCGCTTCGGTCCCCGGTTCCCAGCCGCTTCCGGGTGTCTGACGCGGGCCCGAGACGTGACGTCTCAGGTCCGCTCAGCCACTCAGTGAAGGAGGCGGGATCCGTTTGAAGTCTGCTCGGATCCCGCCTCCTTCACTGAGTGGCTGAGCGGCCCTGAGACATAGCGTCTCGGGCAGCGTCAGACAACCGGAAGCGGCCGGGAACCGGGGACCGGAGCGCCGTGATGCGGGACCCGCCGCTGGAGCCGGGGAGGTAAATGGACGTCTTATATTTCAGCCACCTCCTCCCCGGTCCCCCCCAAAAAGGTCCCCCCCGCCAGAGCACCCCTTTAATGCCCAGGGCCTGTTTTTCAATTCAAACCTGTCTCACTTTATGTAGTAATAACCTTGTGGGGCTTTTAACTATCATGGTGATTCTGAGATTCTGATACTCTCTGTAATATTTAATGGGGGGCGGGGGGGGGATTCAGTCATGCCAGTCATGTCATGCCACATGAACTAATCATTATTTCACACCTACAACATATATACTTTATGTTTACATCACTTGGTGCACATCCTTTCACTTTTTAAGGATGTTAGAGAGCTTTGAAATTTAGCAGCGATTTTTCAAATTTTTTGAAAAATCTCAAATTCTGATTTTTTTAGTGACCGGTTAAGTTCTGAAGTAGTTTTTGTTGTGCCTCTATGTTAGTTACCCCATACAATCATCCATCAGAAAATGCACCCCTCAAAATATTATAGTGCTTGAAAAAGCACTGTATTTTTATCCCTTTTCTTCCAGTTCCTCTTGATTTCCTGCAATTAATACAGCCCAAACCACTTTAAGCACAGACTCCGTTTAAATTGCGTTTTAAAGCCCTTGGCGGTAACAGGTGTACTAAGTATTTTTTGTTTCAATCAGATTTGTCTTTTTGAGGAAATTTACCTTTAGGGGCCAAAAATTACCCAGAGAAATGAATGCAGAATATTCAGAAATTCAAATATCACACAGCACAGCTCTAATCAGCCAACTATAGAACACATGCAAATAGCTGAAATGTAGCAGCCAATAGAAACTGGCAGGTCCTTCACTCTGACCTGACAACATTCAAACAGTCACATGTTCCTTACTGGACAATAGAAGATGGCAGGTCCTTACAATTTTGCCTCACTGATATAAATACAGATTTCCACAATTCAATCAATTTTCTTTACCATTAAGGCCGCTCTGGATGTTACCATTAAGGGGTCAGTATCAAAGTTGTTCTTAAAGGACTGGTACCAAATTCACTCTTAGAGGGGTACTCCGACAAAAATCTTTTTCTTTCACATCAACTGGTTTCAGAAAGTAATATATTTATATACTTACTTTCCTTACTAGGATGAAGAAACTTACCTTCATTCTCAGCACCCTGTGCGCTATAGGGAGATACTTCTAACCTGATGCTAGTTTCCCTTTAAATTTGTTGTATATTAATCCCAACTCTAAACTTACCCAAGAATAGTATTTTCAGCAGATACATTGTTACAAATTTACAAGTTCTGTAGGGTTGTGTTTACATATTGTATATCAGGTGGTCAAGCATCCTTCTTTTAATGACAACTGATGGCAAAAATGGACTTCAGAGCGGCTTTCCATTTTGGTGCATAGAGAGGAACCCAAACCCTTTAACTTTATCTTTATGTAATATGTTGCCACATGAATCACACAGAATTTTTTTAAATGGTTTGTTTGATGAGCGGTCTGTATGTCCACACATCCTGCTGATTTCTCAAACCATTCACAATGCAAAAGCAGCAAAAATTCACAATGAAAGGCAGGTAGCTATAGATAGCAAAAGAAACCCCCCAAAAATATTCAAATATATTAATGCAAAAAAACCAAGGACAGAGCATGTAGGACCCCTAAATAATGGCGACGGGTAGTTAATAACTGGGGACCAGGAGAAAGCTGAGTTACTTAATGGGTTCTTCAGCTCTGTATATACAAAAGAAGAGGATGGAGCTGTGGTGGGTGGGGCCAGCACTGAGGTGGGTGGGGCCAGTGCTGCTAACACATGTAATGTACTGAACTGGTTTACTATAGATATGGTCCAAGATAAATTAAACAAACTCAATGTAACCAAAGCTCCAGGACCTGATGGATTACACCCCAGTGTTCTTAGGGAACTCAGTTCTGTAATTTCTCTACCCTTGTATGAAATATTCCGTAATTCTTTGCTTACTGGTATTGTGCCGAGGGACTGGCGTAAGGCAAATGTAGTGCCGATCTTCAAAAAGGGCTCTCGAACTTCCCCAGGTAACTATAGACCTGTAAGCTTAACGTCCATTGTGGGGAAACTATTTGAGGGGCTTATAAGGGACTACATCCAGGAATATGTAGTGGCTAATAGTATTATAAGTGATAACCAGCATGGTTTTACTAAGGACAGAAGCTGTCAAACCAACCTAAAATGTTTCTATGAAGAGGTAAGTAGAAGCCTGGATGGCGGCGCGGCTGTGGATATCGTGTACCTGGATTTTGCAAAAGCGTTTGACACAGTTCCTCATGGACGTCTGATGGGTAAGTTAAAGTCTATCGGTTTGGAAAGTTTAATGTGTAACTGGATTGAAAACTGGCTTAATAATCGTACCCCGAGAGTGGTGGTCAATGATTCCTACTCCGAATGGTCCCCGGTAATAAGTGGGGTACCCCAAGGGTCAGTACTGGGCCCTCTTCTGTTTAACTTGTTTATTAATGATATTGAGAATGGAATTAACAGCAATGTTTCTATCTTTGCAGATGACACCAAGCTTTGTAGTACAGTACAGTCTATGGAGGATGTGCAGATGTTACAGGATGACTTAGACACACTGAGTGTTTGGGCGTCCACTTGGCAAATGAGGTTCAATGTGGATAAATGTAAAGTTATGCACCTGGGTACTAATAACCCACATGCATCATATGTTCTGGGGGGGAGTTACTCCGGGAGAGTCGCTGATGGAGAAGGATCTGGGTGTACTTGTAGATAATAGACTACAGAACAGTACACAATGTCAGTCAGCTGCTTCTAAGGCCAGCAGGATATTGTCATGCATTAAAACAGGCATGGACTCACGGGACAGGGATATAATATTACCGCTTTATAAAGCTTTGGTGCGGCCTCATCTGGAGTATGCCGTCCAGTTTTGGAACCCGATTCATAAAAAGGACGCCCTAGAGCTGGAGAGGGTACAAATACGGGCAACTAAACTAAAAAGGGGAATGGAGCATCTTAGTTATGAGGAGAGATTAAGAGAGTTGAATTTGTTTAGTCTGGAGAAGAGACGTTTAAGGGGAGATATGATTAACTTATTTAAATATATAAATGGCCCCTACAAGAAATATGGGGAAAAGATGTTCCAGGTAAAACCCCCTCAAAGGACAAGAGGGCACTGCCTCCGCCTGGAGAAAAAAAGGTTCAATCTCCGGAGGCGACAAGCCTTCTTTACCATGAGAACTGTGAATCTGTGGAACAGTCTACCACAGGATGTGGTCACAGCAAAAACAGTAGAGGGCTTCAAAACCGGCCTGGACAAGTTCTTAGAGCAAAATAATATAAATGCATATGTATAGAACTTATCATTCCTCCCCATTCCCTGTATCCATCCCCTCCTTGGTTGAACTTGATGGACATGTGTCTTTTTTCAACCGTATTAACTATGTAACTATGTAACTTGTTCACTAAGGCTGGGTTCACACTACGTATATTTCAGTCAGTATTGTGGTCCTCATATTTCAACCAAAACCAGGAGTGGATTAAAAACACAGAAAGGATCTGTTCACACAATGTTGAAATTGAGTGGATGGCCGCCATTTAATGGCAAATATTTGCTGTTATTTTAAAACAACAGCTGTTATATTGAAATAATGGCAGCTATTTACTGTTATATGGCGGCCATCCACTCAATGTCATCATTGTATGAACAATGGTTTTGGTTGCAATATGAGGACCACAATACTGACTGAAATATATGTAGTGTGAACCCAGCCTAAGTTTACAAATAGGTCTCTGTTATGTAACATCTGCAGTCAAGAGTTTACACTTACATAGAAGTCATAAAAACCCTTATTTCTTCTTTTCACAGATTTCAAGTTAACAATCTATAGTTTTATCAAGTTCTTAAGGATATTTCTTTGTACATGATATAAGCATTTTTTCAACAAATGTTTACAGATTATTTTATTTATAATTCACTAAATCAAAATTCCAGGGGGTCAGAAGTTGGCATGCACCAATTTGACTGTGCCTTTTTTATATACCAGAAAACAACATCATGGTATTGGCAGTTTCTGGTAATTAGAAAAAGCACAGGTACTTTCTTACAAAAGCAGTGCCATCTCTGTCCCAGGTTGTGTGTGGTTTTGTTAATTTTATAAACAAAAAAAAAAAAAGAAGAAGAAGGGAGGGTGTAAGGTCCAGACTGCTTATACATCCAATAGGTCTCGCTCACTGTAGTGGAAAGTTCTTTACTCTAGTTGTGCAACAATATAAATGAGCCTTATTCCTCCACATCTTCTCCCAGTATGCGAGCCTAAGGGTGAAGCTACCTCCCAGAGTTCCAACAGCAATTTGCATGTATTAAAGGAGGGATTGGATGTAGTCATAAAAGTTGTGTAAATTGCTATGCTGTGTCATGGCACTCATTACAATAAAATCTGTACCTCAGAGCATTAGGTAGTCAGCCTACCTCGCCTCGATGCAGATATCCCTGCTTAGGGATAACAGTCCGGCGGCCAGGCCTGGAAATTTAAAAAGGAAAAAAGACCCATATTATCGCACATACAGCCAGAATCCATTTGATAAAAGAGGGCGCCCCTTAGCCAGAGAGAGGTTATTGCAGTCAGCATTTTATGAAAAAAGCCAGGCCAAGGATCCATTAATGCCATGTTTCTTTCGCCATAGGTCCATCCCCCCACTGAATGTGGAGGTTATGTAGGCTCTTATAACCAAACATGGCTTAGGTGAGGAAGGAAGCTATGCCCCCCTATTCTGAGCAGACAAACATGCTGAGGTTTTTAAGTCCCCTTGGTACCTTATGGCTGATGTGCTGGTCTGACGGACCGAAAGTAAGCCACCGGCCGCAGAGTAGAAATGTCTCAGCCCGTAGGTCCTTGCTGGCCACAGCATACCTCCGTTTGCTGCCTGCGCGAGTTCAAGATGGCAAGACGCCGTGGTCTCCTCACCGCTACGGCCATGTGACTTTTTATGCTGTTCGGCGATAAACCGCTGCAGCTGTCGAGTCACCTGACCACCACACTGGCTGGGTCCTCCCGTCACGTCCCATCCAATCACCCAGCTTCCACGTCCTCCTCGTCATGCCGGCACGCCGCGGCGTCACCAAGACAACGCTGCGCCGGCTCCATCCAGGCCACCGCCATCCAGAGATCCCGGCCGACATCCAGGACAGCCACCGCAAATGGGGGGGAATATCGACCGCCGCCTTCAACCCGGAAGGTCACAACTCCATGGTCCCGCTGTATCTCGGTCCCCACAGGCCACGGGAGCTTCAGGGGTTAGTCGGACAAGGGGAGGGACGACGGCCGTGCGTTCACGTCATGCCGTCACGTGACCTCCGCACGCCTGTGTGTGGTTTTGTAATTCAGCTCCATTCACATCAATGGAACTGAGCTGCACAATTACCTTAAAGATGGTCATAATGCCTTTAGATAAAGCAAACAATAAAGAATGTGTTTATTTAAACATTACAAACTAACCTGTGTGGATATTTCTCAAGTCCTACTTTATATAGCCCACTTTTTCCTGTAAAAATGAGCAGGCCTCAGTTGTATTAAATTAAAGAGGTTATCCAGCACTACAAAAACATGGCCACTTTTTCCCCTACTGTCGTCTCCAGTTCAGGTGTGGTTTGCAATTAAGCTCCATTTACTTCAATAGAACTGAGTTTCAAAACCCCACCCAAACTGGAGACAACAGTAGGGGGAAAGTGGCCATGTTTTTGTAGCGCTGGATAACCCCTTTAAATACATCAACCTTTGATTCAAGCCAAAACTTGTTTAACTAGTAATTCAATCTGAAATATGGAAATCCAGAAACAAGAGGCAAGCTGTTGAATTATGTTTATACCATGGTCTACCTGGTAATTCCTCACTTGGCCAATTACAGAAGAAAGGGTTACTGATGCACTCAACAAATCACATCGCATCAGTTGTCATCAAAAGAAGGATGCTGAACCACCAGATATATGTATATTTATTGCATTTTCAGGCTAGGTTCACACTACGTATATTTCAGTCAGTATTGTGGTCCTCATATTGCAACCAAAACCAGGAGTGGATTAAAAACACAGAAAGGATCTGTTCACACAATGGTGAAATTGAGTGGATGGCCGCCATATAACAGTAAATAACGGCCATTATTTCAATACAACAGCCGTTGTTTTAAAATAACAGCAAATATTTGCCATTAAATGGCGGCCATCCACTCAATTTCAACATTGTGTGAACAGAGCCTTTCTGTGTTTTTAATCCACTCCTGGTTTTGGTTGCAATATGAGGACCACAATACTGACTGAAATATACGTAGTGTGAACATAGCCTCAAAGTGCAAAGTTTAATTTCTCTTATTTGCTAACAGTCTATATTTTCAAAACATAAAGCCACGTAGTATAGCAGAATATAGAATCTGTATTTCTGTGCTCTGAATATTGTGCATATTTGTCTGCACACAACTCTAAACCCAAACAACATTCACCATAGTAACTAATGACCTTCATATTTCCACATCCCAAGGCCTTTCTTCTCTTCAGATTCTACTTGACCTTTCTAAGGCTTTTGACAGTGAATCATCCTCTCCTTCATATATTTCTTTCACTAGGTATCCTAGAAGAAATCTCCTATTGGCTTCCTTTGTCTCTATTGAAGACCTGTTTTTAGTTTTTTCTGCCAAGTCTTTTACCTCATAGCATTCCTTTGCATGCTCACCTTGTGACCTTATAAAATCCTTGAAAGTAGTTGAATAATTATAATTGTATGTTCCATATGTTAATAAAAAGTTATTATGACAGTTTTATTTTAATTCATAGTCCCTTCCTTTCTCATAATATTCACATCATTAAGAAATGAGGCTTTTTTTAATCATCTTATACCATGTCATGGAAACTGTTTCAAAGAGGATAGTAGACTGTGTTTAAAACTGTACATTAGTTTTAGGTTGCCAAAATGTAAAAGATACATTTTCATGCCATAATTTTGCATTTTTCATTACAGCTTGTGTTTGTGACACACAGGAACAATCTTAGGTACAATGGTCCCCTATGTGAAATTTTCTATTGCTCCTTCCTCATAGTACTATAACTGCACCATCCTTATGGTGTGTTTACAAAGACAGATTTATCTGACAGATTATTGAAGCCAAAGCCAGGTATAGATTTGAAAAGAGGGAAAATCTCAATTTTTCCTTTATGACTTGTTCTCTGTTGGTAGTCTTTCGGATATCATTCAGATAAATCTGTCTGTGTTAACATGCCTTTAGTGGCAAATGAATATAAGTGGTTTAAGTGTCGCTGTGGTAGGTAAAGATGGGTTCTCATTCCTCAGGTGTAACACTCCGAAATAAGTTTCAAAAGTTACTTCATTCATTACATCCAACCAGACAATATGTCCAAATGATCCACCCCTGCAAAGACCGACCACCACACATCTAGGTTCCCTACATATACATCTTTACCATCCTCTTTGTTCTCGTGCTGCATATCGCACCAGTACAAACACAACCTACAGCTGCCACTGTGGCACCAATGGCTATGACTCATGCAACTCTGGAGACCTTGTCCCAATCTTTTTTTGGGACAAGGAATACATTTGAGGGACAGGGACAAATGGTCGTACCAGTTTCCACGTTCATAGAAGTGGCAAATGAGAACCAAATTTGCAATCTGTCCTCTGTTGAACTTACAAGGGAACAGATAGATGTTAAAGGGGAACTCAACATAAGGAAAACTTGTTTTCTATTAAAGGGAACCAATCACACTAAAATTGGCCATAAAGCTAAGGAAACGTGCTGGTAGATCAGCCAGCACGCTTCCTAAACATCCCTCTGTACCCTCCGTCCCCTGTACATACAGCCCGCAAATTTATTTTACCAGTCTCCCGCGCTCTATGCAAATTACCATCTAAGTAGTCTCGGTGTGTGGGTGGCTGGTCATGTAGTCACGGTGGGCGGGTTGCTTCTTCAAGTAGTCACTGTCCTGGGCTGGCTCCGGTGCTGTTATCACGCCCCTCTGGGCGTGTGTGGAAAGCGCCGCATGGTGACGTCATTAGGGGGGCTGGCATTGCACGTCGGCCTCTGCCTGGAATTCCCCTTTAAAGAGAGGCCTCTCCTTTTTTTTTTTTTTACACCCCCCCCCCCTAAAAGCAAAACACCCCACAAAACCACGCCCAATCCCAACCTATCCTCATATTCCCTTATGAAATTAGAATAGATTATCAAATTACAAGACAGGAAGATAAAACAAAATTAGATAAACAAAAAAGCAGGCACAAAAGGCCTAAGTAACCCATTCACTTAGCTATACTATAAGGCCGGGTTTACACTACGTAAAAAAGACGGCCGTATTTCATAACATTTATTTAGCAAATAACGGCCGTTGTTATGAAATACGGCCTTTTTTTACATAGTGTGAACGTAGCCTAAGAATAGATCTTGTACTATACACATAAACAGAAAGAATTAAGAGTATTACCAGTCCAATGCCAGTGTGGTTCAGGGTCACTAAATACTTTGAAAGAGTTACTAAACATCTGGCCGAAAACATTTATCTGAGTCATTGGCATATGTCAAAGACCAAGAAAGAGTTCTCAATTGAGCCCCAAGTAACTTTAAAAGCTGGGGCTGCCCCACATCCCTTCTGTCTAGGGTAACCTCAGCAATCCCTATTTATTTAGTAGGCTGCCTATTTCGATTGAATAGTAGCAAGAAAGCTTCCATGGGTGTTGACTGAATCTGGGAGGACAACAAACCAGGACAATCTATCCAAGGACCCCATATTGTTTCAAACTTGGATATAGCCTTACACTTCTTGTACAGTCCTTTTTCTAATTTAATAAGTGTTTAGTCTAGCTATCAATTCTGCAACCATGGGTACTACTGTCTGTATCCAATATCGTGCGACTAAATTCCAAGCTTTAAGAGAAACAGATCGCTGATCTCAGGGAGACCAGCCAAACGATAACACTGCCGGCTGCTGGTGAAAGCGCTCAATGCAGTGAAATACTAGGTGCATTGCCCCCTGGGAAACATGAATATGCAAAAGAAAAGCCCGTGGAGCCTCATTTAAGAGTTTCAAAACACAGGACTAGCCAGATAACTTCCGAGCTTGATACAGAATCCTAGCAATAGCTATTTCAATGCCCGATGGCCGATATGCCGTAACTAGATCCAACACACATTGCAGGGAGTCAGCAAGAGTGATGACTCCATTTACTCCCCTTTACACCCAACCTCTCCTTTACACCTACTCAATGTTTCGTTTGCTTTGGTTGGATCAAAGTCATTAATTTATTTGTGATGAAACTTTCACAAAAAGTTTAAAGGTCTAGAGAAAGAAACAATCTCTTTCTGCATTACAGGAACTTGAGCTAGAGAATGAGACCAGTACAGCCTCTCTGCCCTATTCCATGTTTAAACCACATTCCACCCTTATTCATATTTTTTGGCAATATTCAGACATTGAGACTTTTGTTGATTTGGTTAGTGAAGATCTCAAGAAAGTTAAACCCCATTAAAGGGTGATGCAGAATTTATCATGTCAAGAACAAAAAGCACTTGCAGCTGCAGAATGACCCTGCGATCATGATTAAACTCTTAAATATGTGTCATAACGTGGTTGTTATGGATAGGAGCGAATACAAACTTATGGTTCTCAAATAGCTAAATAACAACCAAGCCTTTTGTTCAGGAGTTAAAACAGATCATTTTGAGAGCTAAAGATGATAATTTGATTACAAAAAAGGCTAAAAATTCCTTTTCAATCCCTCCCCTAAATTGTCAACCTTCTACACATTCCACAACCTTCTACACAAGATCCAAAAATTGCCCTGTCCCTGGCCGCCCTTTGTCGCAATGACAATTTAACAAAAGGCACCAGTCTTTATGTGGATCACTTCTTGGCTCCTTTTATCTCTTCACTGCCATCGTACATAAGGGACACAAAGAGCACTGTCATCAGGCTCCATGAGATGACCTTCCTCCCTTGCACTCTTAGGCTGGGTTCACACTATGTATATTTCAGGCTGTATTTGGTCCTCATGTCAGGTCCTCATAGCAACCAAAACCAGGAGTGGATTGAAAACCCAGAAAGGATCTGTTCACACAATGTTGAAATTGAGTGGATGGCCGCCATATAACAGTAAATAACTTCCATTATTTCAATATAACAGCCGTTGTTTTAAAATAACAGCAAATATTTGCCATTAAATGACGGCCATCCACTCAATTACAACATTATGTGAACATAGCCTTTCTGTGTTTTCAATCCACTCCTTGTTTTGGTTGCTATACAGCCTCAAACATACAGCCTCAAATATACGTAGTGTGAACCCAGCCTTATTGTGAGCCTAGATTTTGAAGCTCTTTATACGAATATACAACATGAGCTTGGGTTACGCAACACAAGAATTTTGTTTTCACACTTTTACGTTTTCTACTTACCCCCAATCAGGGCCGGATTAAAGGGAGGGCACAAGGGGCATGTGCCTAGGGGCCTCCACCACTAGGGGGCCCCCACCAGCCCAAACCTGGAAGTGGTGTCTGGGAGCCAGTCCCACGCGCAAAAAGCATGTGGAAACCCTACCTGTACACAGCACTGGCCACACTGCATGCTGTCCAGGAAGGGAGGGAGGTGTAGGGTTAATCCTGTGTAAGCATCTCCCTCCCGGCAGGCTCAGACTCCCCCCTGATGGGTCTTTGAATGGATTCTTCCTGTCAAGCTTCCGGGTGCCTGTCTCCTGCCGAGGTCCTCACTCCCCCTTGCCTCTCCCCCTCACTGAGGAGAGGACTGCATGGGACCTTAGCAAGGAAACCTGATCTCTCCAGCAGGGATGTGACATCATGGAGCATGCTGGAGCATCTGTCACAGTGGCTGACAGGCTGAAGGAACAGAGAAGAGCCAGAAGAGAGGAGAATTGTCATCTGCCCAGATCAGGTGAGTATGAGGTTTTGTTTTGTATTGGCACAACAGAGCAGGGGTATATACTATAGAGGCATATATCAGAGCAGGGATATATACTATAGGGGCATATATCAGAGCAGGGGTATATACTATAGGGGCATATATCAGAGCAGGGGTATATACTATAGGGGCATATATCAGAGCAGGGGGCATATACTATGGGGGCATATATCAGAGCCGAGGGCATATACTATGGGGGCATATATCAGAACAGGGGTATATACTATAAGGGCATATATCAGAGCAGAGGTATATATATATATATATATATATATATATAGCCTGTGTGCAACATATGACATGTAGCCTGTGTGCAGCCTATGATATACAGCCTGTGTGCAGTGTATGGTATATAGTCTGTGTGCAGTGTATGTATACATAGCCTGTGTGCAGTGTATGGTATATAGCCTGTGTGCAGCCTATAATATATAGCCTGTGTGTAGTGTATGGTATATAGCCTGTGTGCAGCCTATGATATACAGCCTGTGTGCAGCCTATGATATATAGCCTGTGTGCAGTGTATGGTATATAGCCTGTGTACAGTGTATGGTATATAGCCTGTGTGCAGTGTATGGTATATAGCCTGTGTGCAGTGTATGGTATATAGCCTGTGTGCAGTGTGTGGTATATAGCCTGTGTGCAGTGTGTGGTATATAGCCTGTGTGCAGTATATGACATGTAACCTATGTGCAGTGTATAATATATAGCCTGTGTGCAGCATATGACATATAGCCTGTGTGCAGTGTATGATATATAGCCTGTGTGCAGCATATGATATACAGCCTGTGTGCAGTGTATGATATATAGCCTGTGTGTAGCCTATGATATATAGCCTGTGTGTAGCCTATGATATATAGCCTGTGTGCCGTGTATGATATATAGCTTGTGTGCAGCATATGATATACAGCCTGTGTGCAGTGTATAATATATAGCCTGTGTGCAGTGTATGATATATAGCCTGTGTGCAGCATATGACATATAGCCTGTGTGCAGTCTATGATATATAGCCTGTGTGCAGTCTATGATATATAGCCTGTGTGCAGCATATGGTGTATATATAGCCTGTGTGCAGCATAAGGTATATATAGCCTTTGTGCAGCATATGACATGTAGCCTGTGTGCAGCTATATATGCCATGATCCTTAGGGTATATTCACATGTACCATATCCGCTATAGATTATACACAGCCTTTAAGTACTTTTTTGCTCTTTACTGCTTTAGGTAGTTTATATGGTTGGGAACTGAAGATGAGACTTGCAAATCCAGGTTCTGCTTGCGATTCACAACTGCATATACTGCTGTGGTGGCTGACATAGTGGGCAAGAGCGCACAGAAAGTACTAAAGTGCTCTGTTCTCGCATTGAATTAAGTGGGAACACACCGCGATGCTCACCCCTCCCCCATCCTGTCTCTAGGGCCTGGCATCTTCCTCTGGACTGCAGCTTCTAGGGACCATCATATTCACAACAGAGAAGGATGCTAAGCAACACAGCCAGGAGTGAGGAGCGGTAGGTGCTAAGTCCCCTACAGTAATCAGCCACCTGTATAGATTGCGGTATGGTTTATTTGTGGGGGAAGAAAATGGGGGGTCCCCAACAAAATTGTTGCCCAGGGCCTCCACCAACCTTAATCCGGCCCTGACCCCAATTATTTTCTTTTTGGCCAACAATTTTGGCAAAGCACCCAATTGTGCTAATTTATTTCTTGGGTGGTAGGAGGACACAACTGTTTTCACAGAACACAATTCAGTTTTCACATCACAAATTATTTTCTTTTGGAGGGTATATTGATGAGGTTTTGATTCATGTTTCATGATTTTGTTACTGTTCTTAACAATAACCAAATTAAGCACTTTAATTTCTTGCACCTGACTATCTCTCTAGGGGCCTGATGACAACATTCATACAATGGTGTTCTGAAAGTTCACATCAACTAATAGTTTCTTGGAATGGAACAGTCATCACCCTACCCCACTGAAGAAGGGGATACTCATAGGTCAAGACCTACATGCCACGCAAAATTATTCCTCAGATGAGTCTTTTTTACAGGAGTCTGATACTCTATATGTAGCTAGGGGCTACCCTAAAAAAAACAGTTCATCTGTCTTTTGCCAGAACCAGGGCAATTCCCTGTGAGGATCTTTTGAGATCTTCTCCAATTTTGCAACAAAAGAAAGGTAAACTTATATGCTGTATCAGTACTTTTGACCAGCATAAGGTTCAGAACAAAGAAAGTCCAACAGCATCCCGGAATAAGATCCTTGTAGACTGGAACAGAAATAGATGCAAGCTGTGTTGCTGGCAATCCCAAATACCAGCAAAAATACATCAAAGGAGGGAACTCACCACCATCCAAGAAATCTTCAAAAGAGTTTATTGCATAATCTTCAGGTCAAAAAAATTCAGAAAAAATACTGGCCAATTCTTTTGGCGGACTTGGACTTGAAAAATGTGGTTTCACCTCAAACTACAGTAACATATATGAAACCACTGGAGTCTTGGATCCACTGTACAACCACTAGCATGGTACAAGCCGCACCATGGAGCAGAGTCTAAGGGGCCACTGGTCTTCACCAATGCCCACTGCAAGGCAGGATGGACTCACTGCGGCAGGCAACCTCTTTGGTCACTACCCTTGGCTTGGCTTGCTAGCAGCGGATGGCGAGGTGCAGCTGGAGACACATCAGGACGCACAGCTGGAACCACAGGCAGCAGGAAAATAGCTGGACTCAAGGCTGGAATCACAGGCGGCAGGAATCATGGGCTACAACCACAGGTGGTAGGGACCACAGGCGGCAGGAATCACGGGCAGCTGGGACCACACGCCATGGAAAGCATGCTGAGGCTCCAACGCTAGGATCAGGGGCAGGCTGGGATTTCTAGAAAGATGTGGAATACATTAACCACCAGTTCCTTTAAATCTATGACAGCCAGCGCACGTGAGCTGTAGGAGGCGGGAACATGCACTGACCAGGAAGATTGTGGAGCGGTGAGGTGCCCACAGGGGCCAAAGCAACAGCAGCGCCAGGCTCCTGCATGTGGGCTCTGGTGCCTGCAGCAGAAAGTTAACGGGGAGAGCGCGTGAGGCTCGGAGCACAGGATACCGCAGCCCTAACAATATAAGAGAGGTAAAAATCCTAGAGAATATCTGGTGAGGAGTCATTCTTCCGAGAACACACCCGCCACTTGTCTCAAATCCAAAATTACTGGTTCCTTCCCTTGCAGGAGGTGTTCCTTCTGTAATTTTATGCCCCATATGATTGAATTTAGAAACCCTGTTGATGAAAATGTGAAGGAGATACGTGACAGAGATAAAAAAAAAAATTCAGTAATTCAATTCAAAAAGTGACCTCATATATTCTATGGAGTCATTACATACAGAGTGAACTTTTTCAAGCGTTTATTTCTGTTAAAGTTAACCAGGTATTGGTACATTTGGCAGTGTGGACAGGTGCCAAATCCTGCTGGAAGATGAAAATTCCATCTCCAAAAATCTTTTTAGCACAGGGAAGCATGAAGTGCTCTAAAAATTTCCTGGTAGACGGCGGCGTTGACTTTAGTGTTGATGAGCCTACACCAGCAGATGACATGGCTCCCCAAACCATCACTGATTGTGGAAACTTCACACTAGACCTCAAGCAGCTTGGATTGTGTGCCTTTCAACTCTTCCTCCAGACTCTGGGATCTTGATTTTCAAATGAAATGCAAAATTTACTTTCATCTGAAAACAGCACCTTGGGCCACTGATCAACAGTCCAGTTCTTCTTTTCCTTGGCCCAGATAAGATGCTTCTGGCGTTTATTGGTCAGGAGTGGCTTGACACATGGAATGCAACACTTGTAGCCCATGTCCTGCAGACGTCTGTATGTGGTGGCTTTTGAAGCACTTACTCCAGCAGCAGTCCACTCTTTGTGAATCTCTTCCAAATTTTTAAATGGCATTTCCGTTACAATCCTGTTAAGACTGTGGTTCTCCCAGTTGCTTGCGCACCTTTTTCTACCACACTTTCTCCTTCCACTCAACTTTCCATTAATATACTGTGATATAGCACTCTGAGAACAGCCAGCTTCTTTAGCAATGAACTTTTATGGCTTACCCTCCTTGTGGAATGTGTGAATGACTTCCTTCTGGACATCTGTCAAGTCAGAAGTCTTCCCCATGATTGTGTTGCATACTGAACCAGACTAAGGGACCTTTTATAAGATTTAGGAAGCCACTGCAGGTGTTTTGGGTTAATTATTCAAATTTTCTGAAATACTGACTTTTGGGTTTTTCTTGGCTGTAATCCATAATCATCAACTTTAACAGAAATAAACACTAGAAAAAGTTCACTGTGTATGTAATGTCTCCATAAAATATATGAGGTCACTTTTTGAATTGAATTACTGAAAAAAAAAATTTGATATTCTAATTTATTGCAAACCACTGTATATCATGCACATGTTCAAAATTGCATGTTGGAAAGACTGTTCAGTCCCTGCGGAGGAGGAATTACAAACACCTTACCAATGTGAATACTGACACTGATACCTTAATCACTAGACATGTTAAAGAACATAATGGTGCATCCACATCTGCATTAACTTTCTGGGGTTTGACCCAACCGAGATTGGGTCCCCGAAGGGGCTGAGAAGTATAGGAAGACTTGAGATTTTATAATAGAAGTAAATTACAAATCTATATAACTTTTTGATATCACTTGCCTGTTGTGTTAAAAATTCTTGATTGCTTCATCTTTTTGTTTTTAAAGATGGTATACTCAACACTTAACAGTATATATGGTCCATTCTCTTCTGAATGTAAATCTATATCTTTACTTATACTTACCTGACCGCCTGGCAACGGATATTCCCTATTAATCATATCATGTATAGCTCCTATTTACTCTATAGTCCTAGAAATAGTTTCAGATTCTATCTTCTCACACATCTGATCCAGCGCATTCACATCACACTGGTGCCAATGAGGAGAGTGCGCATCATGCTGTGTGGTAGTAATATTAGTCTTTGTATAGTGTTATGTCATTATTTATTCTTAATATATTGGTATTACTAATAATACTGGTCTTTGTATAGTGACTGTGCTTATAGTTTATACAATGTAATTGTATTATTGGTACAGTATTTTAGAATTTGGGCCCTACTTTTAATTTTACCCTGGACCACACTTAAACTAAAACTAGCCCTGGTCATCATTCATTTATTATCTTTCTTTTGTGCGTGCTCTCCCTTTTGACATGATTCAGAGATCAAACATCACATAGTAAATATCTTTACAATGTTACTAGCAGAAGATGAATGTTCAGTGACCTGTCCATTGTGATTATATTATTAAGGGACAGCTGTGGCAGATAAAATGTCATGATATGAGAAAATGCTGAAAAAAGTAAGAGACAACTGACAGCTTATAGAAACAGCAGAATATCCCAGCAGTCTTAAGGCAGCACGTGTAGAACACATCAGATTTTTTATCTGTGGTTAGAAATACAGCTTATGGCTATGTTCACACTATGTAAAAACAATGGCTGTATTTCATAACAACGGCCGTTGTTTTTACATAGTATGAACATAGCCTATGGCTACGTTAACACACAGTAATTTGGTAAGTAATTTGTCCAATAGAGGCTGCATAAAGAGAAAATAGAAGAGGATCCAGGACTGATCCCTGAGGAACCCCAATGGTTAGGGGAAGAGGAAGAAGAGAAGAGCCAGCGAATGATACACTGAAGTAGAGGAAAGACAGATAGGAAGGAAACCGGGAAACTGCAGAATCCTTGAAGCCAATAGAGAGGAACATATTGAAGAGAAGCAAAAAGTAGGTGCATCAGGGTAGTCTTGAGGATGTCATGGTAATCTTTGGTAGCCAGAATGGGACAGGATTGGGAAGAGATTAGGAGCAATGAAGGCTGAAGAGGGTCTCAAAGTTGTTAAGTGTTTATGCAAGTTTCTGTATGTATATTTGGTTGGAGTGTCTAGAGATGGATGAGAATGTTTGATGGAGGAGAGAAGGTTGTGGTCAGAGAGCTGGGAAGGGTTGTTGGTAAAGAAAGAGTTAGAGGACAGTCAGATAGGGTATAGGGGAATTGGTTGTCTGAGGCCAAAGAAGGAGGTTAAAGAAATAATCCAAGAGGAAGATGGGAAGTTTAAGCTATTAATGGGGATGTTAAAAACACCCATGATGAATGTATGAGCTTCAAAGGATCTGAAGTGGGGAAGTCAAGGAAAGTGGTGAAGGAATTGTTAAGGTAAGCCTATGGGGTTGTAGACTGCCACTCTCAGGAGAAATTGCTAAATATTCTTATGCTGTGGACCTTGAAAAATGGTAAAGATGGCGAAAGTAAAGGAGAAATGACCTGGAAGGTGCACTGTGCAGCTGGTCCATCTAGTCTGCCCTATTAGTATTTCCTTTCTTATTATCTTAGGATAGATATATGTTTATCCCAGGCAAGTTTAAATTCATAGACAAATAATATATGACTGTATATAGCACTACAACTGGTTATGGTGTGGGAGTCTCTAAGATGACTCCCTGATAAAGGTGACCAACCTCACCGAAATGCGTTAGTGTGTTAGAGTGTTGGTTGTAGCAGAGCCACTGGGCAGGGCTCGTTCCCAACAAACTTTTTCTATTCTTGACAGAAAAGGATGGAGGGAATATTCTACAAACATATGATCGACCTCACTGAACTGAATAGGGTATCGGAGCAATAGACATTTAGGTGTCTATGCATAGCATACATTCTGTGTTAGAATATTAGGGACACCTGCACCACAACCAGTTGTGGCGCTATATACAGTCATATAGTATTTCTCTATCCATTTGTGTTGAAGCAGGGGACTTCTACTGTTACATAGCAGCAGAGAACACTTCTGCAGTAGAGCGCTATACAGACGTGATTGCTTCTCAGTAAGAAACACATTATTTTATTGACATATTTAAATTCAGTTATTAGAGCTCTACCTACCAAAGCCACATCCATATTTGTTTGCAGTGCACAAACTTGAAGAATAGTGATTTGTGCCGCAAGTGCCGCTATGTAGTGCCGTCCACAATTGTGGGTCCAGACAGACTTTCGGAGGTGTGAATGAGGCCTTACAACATACAATCTATTGTAAAAATAAATGATCCAGTAAGATTATGTCTAGAAGTCCTATTTGTACAGAACTGTAAAGATAAATGTTTTATGTTCATTTTAAATTCAAACCCAACCATACTTTTTCCATAATTGTAATTTATTCTCAAAAAATTGAATTTTTTAAAGTTTAGAAAAGTCAAACTCGACAGAAAACAATTCACTTTTGTGAGAACATAATGACAGTTAAAACTGTCCTTTATGTTTTGTTGCATTTCGAAGGACAAAAGATCAGTGAAATAGCTGATCTTAGTTACACCTTTTGTTTGCAGATGGCGTTCATGGTTTGTTGTGATTAATGTTTTGAATTACATTTGAGCATATTTTTGTAACCCAGCCTTCATACATATTGTGCTTCTTCAGTGTCATCTATTCCCTCCATCCCTTGATGAATATTTACTCAGCTGCAGGGCATTCATTTCTATTTACAATGAGCATTAGCCCAGACAAGCTTCTCATGTTTACAGATACTTAGAGTATCACTCATCTTAATTTACACATCTCCAGAATTAGCACATCATTACAGCACACTGCATGTGTTAGACACCAGTAGAGAAGAATCCAATGACCATTTGGTTACTGGAGAACATTAGTAGATTTAGAAGAAATAAGCCATACATAAAGGTTTACTTTCGCAAACATTCTGCTCATTTCCCCTTAAAAAAATGGACATTTTAGAATCTTTGTTGGCTATTTTTCACCTAAAGCTGACCATGCACATGACATAGCTGTCAGCAAGACTTGTCGACAGCTATCTCTCTCGTTCCCCCCATAAACATGCAATGTTGGCTCATCTCCGGGGCCAGCATCATGTGGGGTGGGGCAGGATCCCCATCCCCAAGGAACCCCTCTGCAGCTCTTGTAATGCTTCTTGGTTGGTGCAGGGGCTTGATAGAAGGTGATTGAAAGTGAATCCCACCGCTAATTTATGCCGGCGAGGTTTACTTAAAGAATAATTTGTCAAAAAGCTGCACATTTTTGTGCAATCACTTCAATGCTCAAAAATATGTGACTTTGGGTTCCTGGTTCGCTTTTCAACTGGAAAATGTGTGCAGCACTATGAGAGCTTATATTTATGGCTGGTCTTATAGGCAAGTTTTATTTATTATGTGCAAGGCTGATGGTATATATACTGCAAATGATAAATTCACCCCCATAGTATGTACATATCATGGGAGATATATATTGTATGTATGTAAAGTTTTCAAATTTGATGAGGTATCATAGTGCTTTTGTAGTGCCTCGCTCACTTGCTGATCAGATTTTGGGCATAGGGACATACTGCTGTACACTGGGCACCACAGCTGCTCAGGAAATCATCTGATGCCCCCCTATAGGCATTAAGCACATTATTTGGTGGACATAGGATGGTCGCCCTAACAAGCACCTCTGCAAAGCCACATTCCCAGTGTTCATAGCTTCATTGCACAATAAGGCATGCTCAATTTTTTGGTCTGTATTTAAAGCATTAGTAAAACTACAATTTTCATGCCAAAATGAAAGCTTTCTGCTCCTTTTTTGCATTTTTTGTTTCACACACACATACTTTTTTGTCTCTTTTTTTCTACAACACCTGCTATTAATTTGCAGAACAATTTATTAATTATGGAACAAAAATTTCCAAAAGAAATACTTTTTTTTTAACTGTAAACATCCAAATAAGAGTATTACGCACTTTATTCTAGACCAAAATAACACGCATGAAGCCCTATTGCCAGCTCTTTGTATGTGGTTTCTACTGTCTGGGTAATATTATTTAGTAACAGTATATTTATATAGGGAGTATTATTTGGGTATTTCATTGGGCCTTGATAAAATTGAGCTTCATATTATGCAGTTTATTCTGTAATGGCTGGTACTAGTATGGAAGGGATATTTTAAGGGATTTCTTTACAAAACGGAAACTTCCTCTCCCTGTAGTAAAACTCCTTTGCTGATATTGCTGGGAGATCCCAATCCAACCCCAAGTGTGCTCCTGTTTGGCCAACTTACAATGATATTTACAGCTAGTTTTTGGTTGTGGTATTGTATAGCAGTATTGTTTGATAAATACTATGCATATAAATATTGCCGGCCCCACTTTAATTTTACCAAGGGCTAAACATTAAATCTGGTACTGCTCGTCCCAACCTGACTGAATCATCTTTCCTCCAACGTCATTTGTTAGAGGAGAGTCAGGAGGCCACCATACACATTAAATGTCAAAATAAACAACTCTCTACTCTACAAAAAGTCTACCTTTTAGCACAATGTCCAAGATTGAACCAGCTTTATTAAATGTGAAGTGTAGAACCATAATACCAGATTAAAGGTGCAATGGGTTGATTAGAAGGCCAGTCTATTGCAAAATCAAACCCAGGACCCCAGTGGCAAGGCCACTTTGCAAACCCCTGAACTACATTGAGCCTATTTTTATTGCTAACTTATATACCATGTTTGGATTACTAAAGTTGTAGAATATAGAGGGTACAAAGCTAGTATTTGTAACTGAACCCTGGTGCTCAAGAGAGCTATAGGGCAATCTATCAGTTTAGGCGATTAGACGGTTCCAGAACGTTGTCAAGTGGGCAATCTATATTTTGCTTTGCATGCAGCATTATGGTTCTCTACAGTTATAATTTTACAATATGCAATATTCAATAATTATGCAAAATCGTGAAGCCAATGAATTGTAAAGTCAACTTTAGTTATAGGTACCCAATAACTAAAGTGTTTCCTAGCTGAAGTTATACAGTGAAATTTTACTTTAAGGTTATGTTCTCTAGTAGTAAATATGCTGTGGATTTTATACAGTGTTCAGTTATTCTAGAAGAATAAATCAACACAAATGAATAATTAAACACAGTATAAAATCAAAAGCATATGGTCTATGTGTGAACTTACCCTTATACTTGTAGAAATCTATACTAGAAAAAAATAATGTAAATAGACTCCTATACTTTCTATCAAAAGAATCATTAAGAAGAATCTTCACTAAAAAAAATGCTGTTTTTAAACTACAAGGTCTAGAGTCATGATGAAACAAAGGGAACACTTTTCAAGAAAAAAAATATTGTTGAATTGTATTATTTGAAACCTGCATAATTGCATGATTCTGCTGCCAGAGCTTCAACGTAGTTAAAAGCTGTTCCAAGTTTGTTTTACTTTGTAATGTAAAAATCCTATGTATAATTTGAATATTAAATAAGAAACATCCTGCATTGCAAATGCATCTCTAATTTTGCTGTGCATTTAACTCACAAAGTAAAGTGCTATGTGAGCCTTTGTGACATCTAGTCCTGTCTGCAAAAAAAACAAAAGGAAATCCACATGGCCTATTAAGCACAGTATTCAATCACTCTCTAAGTATGGTCCATACATTATTTCACTGTCATAGTTTATTAACTAATTCTAAGGTGACTTAAGCATTTCTTCTGATTATGCCCCTAATGTTACTAATGGATGAGCAATCAACATGCAAGTGAGACAGTTTAATCTGTACTCATTAGCTGACAAAATTGTAACGCAATTGTAGCTAATGTTAATGCAATTGTAATGAAAGTGTTCATATTAGTACTCACCTAGGCTTTACCAATAGCTGGAATAAACATTATGTGTTTGTGTGTGTGTGCATATGGACAAGTTTGTGTATATGCATGTGTACCATTTCAATTCATAACATGACCTAAGATCAAGAGAAGGTAATGATAATTTAAAGGGGTATTCCACTCAAGCATAACTTTTGATATGTTGCTTCCCATGGTGAGACTAACAATTCATTTTATACTTGTTATTATCTATTAAGTCTCCTTCTCCCAGTTCTGAGCTGCTGTTTTCTGCTGAAGACACACAAATCTGTGTGTAAGCCTTTCTCTCCGATTCCCCCTCCACCCCTCCCTTCTGAGAGAGCTGATGTAAACAAGTCCCTGGCTGGTTTTATCTGCAACATTGTAGATTTTTTTTAATGCTGGTAGGATTAATCTGAGGTCAAGTAGCTGATGAACTCACTGTGATTACCCTCCCAGCATTACAACGTTGCAGATAAAGCCAGCCAAGGAGTTAACATCAGCTGTCTGAGAAGGGAGGGGGAGGTGGGGGAGACGGAGAGAAAAGCTTACACACAGACTTTTGTTTTTTTCAACAGAAAACAGCAGCTGAGAACTGGGGGAAGGTGACTGACTTTAAATCAGCATATGGATCCTGTACAAATTAGTTACAGCATCTTTCAGTATGATTGTCTAGATGACTTCATATGGTCAAGGTCATAGTCGTTGAGTGTCAAAACAATTTATTCCCCCCTTTGCCACCCCCAACCCTCCCATATAGTAGGTAGGTCCCTCTTTGCACTCATATAATAGTTAAGACTCTTTGAGGTCCTACATAGTAGGTAGGACTCCCATTAACCCCTTATAGTAATTAGGCCCCTCTGTGGTAGCATATAGTAGTTGGTGATCTCGCCTAAAGTTAGCCCCCCGCTTTTTTCGACCCCCAGTATGTAGTATCCTCCATGTACTGTAGGCACCCCCCCTGAAGTTGGCCCCCCATTAAATTGCATCCACATGTGGGTAATCCCCCTCTGTAGGCAATCCCACCTGTAGGTAACTCCCCTGTTGGCAAGACTTACCCTGTAGTGTTAATTTCCCCAGTATAAAAGCCCCCCTGTAGGTAATGTCCCTGTAGGTTCCTCGCTGCTCTGCAAGTGCACAAGTGGTGGGCTTTGTAAAAGGAGAGAGCGGCCTCTTGTGTAACATGGGCTGCACAGATGAGCCTAAAATTATACAGCGTCTTTTAATATTATATGCATGGACAAAGTGGCCTAAAAATATATAGGGGCACAGAAGTAGGCTCAATACTATATGTTGGCACATGGGGACATAGAGGTAGGTTTAATACTATATGCGGGTAGAGAGGTGGACCTAATTATTCTTGGGAGCACAGAGGGGACCACATACTATAGGTGTCCACCTAATGCTATATGGAAGCACAGGAGTGGGCCTAAAACAATATGGGGACATAGAGGGCCTAACTACTACATGAGGACATGGGAAGAATAAAACTATATTGGGTCTCGGAGGTGGGCCTAATACTAATGGGGCACAGAAGTGGGCCCAGCTACTGTATATAAATATAGGGGGAGATTTAACAAACTGGTGTAAAGAAGAATTGTGGATGAGATTTCAACTTTCATTTTTCAAAGAGTCTTTGAGGAAAGACAAGTGGAATCTGGTTGCTAGTGGCAACTAAGACAATTCTGCTTTACACCAGTTTGATAAATCTCCCCAATAGAGTTTGTGGAGAGGTGAGGATGGTGCTCCCTAAAATGTTTGGCAGATTCTGCAGAAACAAGCTAGAGCTGTGAGAAAACTTCATGATGGCCTTACTTAATAGAGAAGAAAAGGAAAAGTAAACAATTACAAAAATAGAAGCACCCTGTGAATTACTAGATGTAACTGTACTTTAATCACCTATATGGTCTGCAGAGCCTGTGTATACATTTTTAAGTCATTTTTATGGTAAATAAAGCGATTTACAAATATGTTGGAAATCACATAATCAATTGAGGGGACAATGTTTAAAAAGACAATGAGTATTTAAAGAGACTCTGTCCCCTTCAACCCACCTCCCTCAACCCCTAAACTAAAGTCATCTGTAAATCGGATAAACAATGCTGATTCCAGATCTCTAGTTTGTATCTTTCTACTCTTTTGCATTTCCAAGCTGTAAGCCTGCAAACTTGGCATGTAGCTGCATAGAGAGGACTACTTAGCTCAGGAATATAATGTAGAGGACTACTTAGACTCCTTCGTTTGTGGGCTTATAAAAAAGAATTCAAGTACGTAAAGTGATAAAAGTTGTAGATTCAGAATCAATTTTATTAAATCTATAGACTAATAACTTAAGTTTAGGAAGCGTTTTAGAGGTGACAGAGTCCCTTTAAGTAAAAATTAAAAAAAAAACTGTTTAGTAACTTACAACAAAACATAACAAACAGAGCATACACTACCAGCATTGCATGGCCAGACTGATACCGAAAAGCAGCCAAGGTACAGAAACCAAAACTAGCCCACATACAAACATTCAGTATTTTTGGGCGTATAAGACGACCCCTGACTTATACGCCAGAAAATGTCAACCCCTGCCTGTTTGGTTTTTGTGTAGTGGTCGCCCCATAGGGTGAACTCCCCCACTGTCATGTCCGGGGCAGGGAAGAGTGAGCCCTGTACTGAACCCAGACACCTGTCCCTACCTGCTTGGACGACCTGCCCTAAACAGCAGTCGCCAACTGGGTGACGTTCCCTACACTGGCTAAGTGCAGGAGGGGAGATGAAACAGTTACAAGTCTGGAGGAAGCAAGGGCACAACAAAAACAGGAAAACAGGAGAACTACAAGTCCCAGCAGACCTAACCGTTAAGGCTAGACAGAGGAGAAAGATAAACCAAATACCAACAAGCCAGGTCAAACCAGGAAGTCACGTCATGCACAGAATCACAATCCAGAAGTACCACAAGTCCAAGCCAGAAGTCAATCAGAGAAAGCAGTCCAGGGAAACAAAGAACAAACCAAACAAGCCGAGTCAGAACCAGGAGGTCACGTCAAATCCAAATCACAATCCAAAAGACAAAGTCCACAATATTGATGAAGAGGTCAATCACAGAAAGGAGCACACAATAAACACACAAGCCAGCCAAAAGACTTGATCATGGGTGAGGCATGGAAGCCTCCACCTGTTTAAATCAGAGCAAGGAGGGAGCAAGGAGGCAGCATCAGCTCTGATTGGACCAGCGTCTCTGTACTCTGACAGGCTGAACAGCACGCCTGTCAGACAGTCCAGACGCCTCCCCACTTTCCAGCTGGTGTGCTGAAAGAACAGTGGAGGCATCAGCAGCTACTGTATGTTCATAACACCCACCGTATGGGGCAACCATACCCGGCATATAGGTCGACCCTCGACTTCTAAAAAGATTTTTCGGGGTTAAAAAGTCGTCTTATACGCCGGAAAATACGGTATGTAAAGCACAGAATTAGCACAGAAGAAAAATAAAAGGGGAATACAGAAAAAAGTGAACACTACCACTGTACAAACACCAATATAATCAATAATGCCACCCTACAACGACTATATAATGATTAAATACCAGCTCTGTGCAGATGCTGCAGAGTATAATCCCCCTGCAGACTACAGCAATGGTCAGATGCAGTCACAGGTAGAATACAGAACAATTATAGACAATCTGTCCTCTTTCCTGTCATCTCCCACCTAATTCATAATAATAAAGGTTAAAATATTTTTTCCCTGTAAACTTTTAACCCTTTTAGGACCAGGATAATTTTGGCCTTAAGGACCAGAGCCCATTTTTCAAATCTGGCCTGTCTCACTTTATAGCTCTGTGATGCTAAACTTATCCATGCGACTCTGACATTACTGTATTCTTCATAACTGATCATCATGCCTTAGCGCAGAGTCTAATCGGCTTCCGTAGTTATGACAGTGAGGCCTCCAGTCGTCATAGCTACCATTGGAACTCTGCAATCGCTTCTCCCAGTGGGGAATAGAGGGAGAATTCTCTCCCTGTAATGCCTAAAGATGCAGCAGTCGCATCGACCACAGTATCTGTAGGGTTAACCGCCGCGATCCGACACTGTGTCGGCATGTCCTAAGGTGGGGAAGGGGTTAAGTTTATTTTTAGGAAAATCACTGCCCCCCTTAGAGTTCACTAGTGTAATCATTTTTTCTGTCTCTATATTGTGTTGTTCCCCTTTTATTCCTTCAGATAATCTATGTATAAATTGATGGCTGGGTGTTACCATGTCCCTGGTCCCTACAGACTGACACCATCTAATCATCACTGACAGTATTAGATAGTAGGGACACATCCTATTGAGCGGAGGATTGGTAACAACAATGTCAGTCAGGCCAGGGATAAATGTATAAAGGAGTACTTATAATCTTGTGTCACTAACAGTCTCCATGTACACCAGGCCTTTTGTCTTACATTCCTAGGAGAAACAGAGGAAGAGGACAGCACATCTTTCTAACTAAAGCTGCTCCAGATTTGTTATGGGGAGCACAAATATTTCCTATAACAGGTGTAAGGAGAGCGGACAGCTACTCCATCAGCCAGAGATTTATGCTACGTTTACACGGAGCGATAATTCGCCCGATCGTACGATTAACAATTTCGAAGTAACAATTTTTTTTTATAACGATCAGCGTTTAGATGGAACGATATATCGTACAGAAAATTCGTTTTGCAATCACTTAAGCCCATCTCGCACATAGGAAAAATTAGTGAACGACTGTTTACACGGAATGATCTGCGAATTTTTTGCGAACGATCAACGACGATTTATTAACATGTTCAAAGATCAAAATGAACGATTTTTAGCTAATCGCTTGATCGTTCGCTGCGTTTAAACGGAACAATTATCGCGAAAATTCGCCCGATAATTGTTCCATGTAAACGTCGCATAAGGGTCCGCTTACACACACCGATTATCTGACAGATATCTGCCAGATTTTTGCAGTCAAAACCAGAAATGGATTTGAAAAAAAGAGAAATCTCAGCCTTTCCTTTATGACCTGTTCCCTGTTTAGGCTGGGTTGACACTACGTATATTTCAGTCAGTATTGTGGTCCTCATATTGCAACCAAAACCAGGAGTGGATTAAAAACACAGAAAGGCTCTGTCCACACAATGTTGAAATTAAGTGGATGGCCGCCATATAACAGTAAATAACTGCCATTATTTCAATATAACAGCCGTTGTTTTAAAATAACAGCAAATATTTGCCATTAAATGGCGGCCATCGACTCAATTTTAACATTGTGTGAACAGAGCCTTTCTGTGTATTCAATCCACTCCTGGTTTTGATTGCTATATGAGGACCACAATACTGACTGAAATATACGTAGTGTGAACCCAGCCTTATAGTCCATTCCTGGCTTTGGTTGCAAATATCTGTCAGATAACTGTCAGATAATCTGTGTGTGTAAACGGACCCTTATGCTACGTTTACACGGAGCGATAATTCGCCCAATCGATTGTTTAATGATTTTGAAGCAACAATTTGGTTTTTATAATAATAAGCGTTTAGACAAATAAATCGTTAGAAAAATCGTAAGAAAATTCGTAGGAAAAATCGTTAATGCGATCGTTTTTAAGATCGCTTAAGCCCACCTTTTACATAGGGTGAATCTTTGAAAGGCTGTTTACACGAAGCGATCTACGAATTTTTAGCGAACGACGAACAATGATTTAAGAACATGTTAAAAGATCAAAGAGAACGATTTTTCACTCATGGCTTGATCGTTTGCTGTGTTTACATGGAACGATTATCGCTCAATGCGATCGTTTTTGCGAAAATTCGCTCAATATTGTTTCGTTTAAACGTAGCATTACAGTGGATGTCTTCTCTGATCTGAGTAGTTCTCCTATCCCAGATCCCTAAATAAAGACAGCTGACTCATACCCCAGACATCTGAATAAATCCCAGATCTCCGAATAAATTCATATCCCAGATATCTGAACTAATTTATATCCCAGAACCCTAAATAAATTTATACATGTGTAAATTCAGACCCCAGACCACCATGTTAATTTTACTTCAAACATAAAAAGAAATTCAGATGCCAGGATGCCTCTTCCCACACAATAATCACCCAGCTCTGCATCGTATATCCTACCACAGTAGCCAGCACAGCGGTAAAGAGCACCCAGAAAGTGCTGAATGGCTGTGTTCCAACATTGCATTTACAATGGAAAAAAAAAAAAACTTAAGTTGTACAGGGCTGCTTGGGTGCTGTATTGCCTTAGATTTGTCAGGTGACAGTAGCCTAATATCCCTAGGGTAATCCACAATGTTTTTCAATAAGATATTTCATCAATGCAAAGTACTACAAATGGCTTCTGACACTAGGATTCAGTGACAAATTTTACTGAATATTCTCTGTTTACAGGCAAAAACTTCTGATATGTATAATGTACCAAAGTTGCAGTGAATAGTAAACACATGGTCACGGTTCTACTCAGTAATTGCTCCGTAGGTCTCTCAGTGGTTTTGTAGCATTTAAAGGGGTTACACGGGTAACAAAAACAATATTCTAAATCCCCCTTTCCAATACCCCCATCAGTCTTATATACATGTATAACCAATCCTGCTCCCTTTGTAGATGCAGGACATGTGATCTCCACTCTGGGGGCCAGGTTAGCTTTCTATGGATTTGGTAACCTGGCCCCCAGGAGACCTCACCTGCATCATCTACACAGAACCACAGTAACTTCTGCTACCTAGTATCCCCCCCCCCCCCCTTTATGCTGACAATTGTTAGGTATAGAAACAGAGTCCTTAAAGATACTCAACAGCAAAGCTGGCAGACACCTCTTTACCAAATCTTTACATCCTCACATGTGACCAATACACAACAACCCCGTTAACCCTGCACTGACAGTATACTTTAGTGTATGCTGTTTAGCCGTGTTTGACAGTGTGAAAAGTAAAGCAGCAGTACATACAAAGAACATATGATACCCAAACACATTTTAAGGTTCTAAGCAAGTATTTCTCAGCTACACAACAACTTACTGTAAGACTGAGATATTAACCCCAGGACATTGCAAACACAGGGGGCTCTATACACCTAACAAGAAAAGTCTGCCTTCTGGTTACTTACCAAGGTGGCAGTCAGGAGGGTGCATCACCCTGTAAGTAAAAAAGGGGCACCAGCACATGGCAAACCATGGCAAGTGCCAGGGCAACCCCCTGGTGCTGCGCTGACCCCTTTAACTATACTGTAAGCATGTCTAATTACCTGCTTATAGCTAAATAGGGCACCCTGATTGACAGCGCGAGAAGCCATTGGCTCCTTGCGTTGTCAGTCACTCTTGTGACCTCAAAAGGGGCTCCCCTGTGCTCAGGGGCGGTCCTTCAGCCTTGCCTGTGTATGCACGCTTGCACGTACGTACTTCTAGAGGGAATGTCAAGAAGCCAAAAGCAAATACGGCACAGGGTGCCATTTACCCTAAGGGTGGCCCTGGCTTTCCCTCCCTGACATCTGTACAAGGTTGTTAACAATTTTAACTGAAGTAGCTTTTTTTAACAACAGTTGTTTTAACATACATAAAATGTACTGTGCTCCAGCTAAGAAGCAGCACACAATAAACTACACATCCCATACATAGCACAATTTAAGCAGTGATCTCTACACGATGCATCATTAACAAGATTTTAAATTTTTTCCAGGGACACTTTGGCTTTGACAAATGTGGCTTATTGTGGGTGTGGCTTGTGTGTGTGAGAGCTATGTCACCATCAGGGGTCCCCCATCTTTTCCATAACCAGCCGGGTAAAAAAATCAGCGGGCAGCCTAGTAACATCAGGGTAAGGACGGCCCTGTGTATAGGTATATACATTTCCCAGTTAGGCGCTATCACATCTTGCAACAGATCTGCTGGTTCCAATGGCATTGTTAGCTTTAATGCCTTAATACTGCTTAATACTTAAAATCAGAGCAACTTTTATAACCTAGACAACGACTATTAAAGGGGTTTTCCTATCACATAAAGTGATGGCACATGTCAAGGTTATACTGCTGTAAGCTGGTATCTTAAAACATGCACACAATATTCCTTATGATGCATATCTCTAGCTTCCAAAGCTTTGACTTTTCAGGCATGGTGGGAATTATAACTTTGCAATACCACTGCTCTGGTCAATGGAGTACATCATACTAGATTGATGCCTGGTAAACGTCTGTCATACAGTGTACAAAAACAACCTGGAAACAAAGTATGGTGTCAATGTGACAGTCACAGACAATAGCCAAATATCATTTCTATTTTGTCTATACTACATTTCCCATCATACACTGTTAAAATAATTTACTGCACAGTGCTACACACAATTCTTATGTAAAAACTACCTGCCATACAGTGAGCAAATAAAACCAACATACTGTGAACGAATAAGATACAAGATGTATAGTACTCACCAGCTTTGGATACTAGCCATCTATCGAGTTTTTGTCTGTTATGCTATAATAATGCTTAAAAAGCACTTACGTACATATTAGAATATATTAGTAGCTATTACTATTTATGTCACATTCTTAATATTATAAAAAATACACGAATAAGATATTTACAGCTAAAGATTTTAAGAGCATATTTATTAAAATAATTCTACAAGCTATTCAGAGTTCCAATAAAGCAAAGTTGGGGATCTTTCATTTTTTTCCATTGGGGTTATTTAATGTTACCCCCCTTGCCTTGCCACAAAAAAAATAGAAGCTATGCTTAATGTTTTGAGTATTGAGGTCATGAAAAGTATAAGCATTAAAGAAATATTTGTTAGGATTCATGCCAATAGCTGACTGTTTAAGAGTTTGCAAGAATTCTACTGCCACCTAGTGACGCTTTAATAAAATACCTTGCCAGGTACATGATTTAGTGTAGTAGAGCAGAAAAACAGTATGACCTCTTCCAAACGACATCATAAGAATGCCTTTTAAAACCTCTGGGGGTGATAAATACAGTTTTGAAAGGACATCTAACTGTACCCATCTTATTGGGCTAGCCTGAGGATCCTATTTAAAGCAAACAATTCACTCCCACTGAGTGGAAAATAGTGGGGATCCTTCATGTGCCAATGTGCCAGTGACTCATGCACTAGTTCGGACTTAGATGATAGAAACGTACAGTAGTGATCTGTACTGAACAACAGTTCTGTCCATGTGCAGCCAAGCCCCCAGCAAGATTACATTCAGCTTCTGCCAGGGCACAGCTTAAAACATCCATTAAACAGAACACATAAATTATAAGAATAAAGGGCAGCAAAATATAAGATTAACAAATTATAATAGCTTTAACTAAAGTAAAACACATAGTATTACATGAAACAATAAACTGCTTAAACACAGCCGTGGTGTATGTTCAGCATTTTATACAGACTGTTAGTGAATGCATATAGAAATGATTAAGTGCTTAACACAGTATGCAAAGCATTAGACTCCTGAACTTCTTGTACTTGCCTTAAAAAAATAAAAAAAAATCTGAAAGTGGAAAGTGGGCAGACAAAGTGAGCAATGGGCAGTCGAAAATTAAATTAGAGTAATATAGTGTATAATGCTTAAGAATGGCATGGCTACTTCTGCTGCTTATCAAAAGAGACGCACAGGGACGTTACGAAAGGGAGCATACTGTATATCTACTTTTAAAACGATTGCTTCAAGGATTTAAACAGATTGGTTGGCAACGTATATTTAATTCCTTCTGGAAAAAAATGTTTTAAGAAAAGAACAAGGAATTATTGCATTATTGTGTACCCGCAGAGAAACAAAACCATGCTAAAGGCTTGCATGATTACCTGAGCTCCAATATTACATATAGCATACACAAAGCTTACAATGCTTAAAGAAGGAAAAGGCCTAGTACCATATGTGCCCCAGTGGTAGCTGTTTGGCACTGGTTGCTATACTTCACATAAATTGCTTTGTACCATGTTAGCCAGCAATAGAAGAAATCACAAAATGAAAAACACCAAACATTACAGGCTACTTAGCCCATGAAGTTTGCTATGTGCCATTATTTTACATTTCTTTACTAACTACCTATAGGCTATGTTCACAAGACTTTTTTTTTCAGTTTTTTATTTTTTTAAATGACGTCCGTCATTTTGAGTTCCAAGTGACGTCAGTCATTTCGCGTTTTGAGCACCTGTTATTACAATGACGGCTGTTGGTACATTATTCTAGTTCAGGCCCTTTTTAGAAGTTCCTTTAAATTTAATAGTAAAGAGGGTAAAAAAATTGTGGGAATAAAATTTATGTGAAAAACTAAAAATAACGTCCGTTGTTTACAAAAAAAGGCAGCAAATAATTCTCATGAACATTAATTTGATGCCTGTGCAAACAACGTCCGTTATTTATTACATTATGTGCCATTGACTTCAATGCATTCCATTAGCATCAATTAAAAAGCCTTTTCTCTCTTTTTTTTTTTTACTTGTGTGAACATAGCTCTATAGTTTTTCTGTATTTTGTTTAATCTATTGGCTAACTTAATACAAAACATTTTTCTGAACCATAGCAACTAGTGCTAGGTAGCATCTGCAGAGGCAAATATGATCATGAGATGCACGAAAAGTCTCAGAACACCCTTTCATTTCACAAATTAATCTGAGTACCCCAGAAAATAATGGATGGAGTGGGGTGGGGGTAGGGGCTTATTTTTTAGGCTATGTCTGGAACATGGCCGTCATTTTGAAAGCCAACATATAGGATTTAGGGCAAGTAGTATATCAAAGGAGACCAGGATTTCCTCAGAAATATATTACCGTAATAAGATTTGCAATCTCTCTTGTGGATTATAAGGTATGAACACAGAAAATTGCAACAGTTTTTGCAAGGTCCTGCGTGACCTCTCTGTTTACAATCTGCTCTTTGTTGTTTTATATGACATCTTGTTTAATAAAAAAATTTGATTGAAAAAAAAACTGTGAACATTCTCTGTGATACATAGCTGTTTGACATGTTCAATGTGCTGTCCATGGTGCTAAACACAGAGCTGAGACTGAACACAAACGCGGCTGTATGGGGTGTCATTTTTTGCGCCATGATCTCTAGTTTATATTAATACCATATTTGTGTAGATTAGATGTATCAATTTTTATTCATTTTATCCTAAATAAAATGTAATAAAAATAATAAATCCTGGCTTTTTTTGCCACTTTTTGTTTACGCCATTCACCGTGCGGGAACAATATTGATTTATTTTATTAGATCGGATGATTATGCACGCTACAGTATATTATATGTTTATTTATTTATTTTTATGTGTTTTATTTATAAAATTGGAAAGGGGGGTGATTTAAGTTTTATTTGGGGGAGGGGTCATGGTGTGTTTTTTAAAACTTTTTAATTTTTTACTTACACTTTTCATGTCCCCATAGGGGACTTTAATATTTTTACATTGGATTTCTTACACTGATCATTGCTATGCCATAGCATAGCATTGATCAGTGTAATCTGCGATCATTGCATAGAGCCTGCCTGTGTAGGCTCTATACTGTGATCGCCAATCTGACTGCCGGGAGGAAAGGTAAGAAAACTCCAGCAGTCAGATACAACGATTGGAACCCCCCCAGTCACACTGTGTGGGTCCCGATCGGTCAGTGACAGGAGCACAGCTCCTGCCACTGATGTAAGTGGCGGCCCGTCATTAACAGTGAGGACCTGACTGCATATAGCAGCCGGACCCCACATGCTTTGAAGTGAGCTCAACTCCTGAGCTCACTTCAAAGCACTGGCGGACTACATTTCGTATGGGTACGGCATGGGTCCTGAGGTGGCAGGATTACATGACGTACCCGTACGGCATGGGTCTTTAAGAGGTTATCCCCTTAAAGTGTCACTGTCGTGAATTTTTTTTTACAGAAATCAATAGTCCAGGCGATTTTAAGAAACTTTGTAGTTGGGTTTATTAGCCGAAAAAAGCATTTTTATCACGACAAAGCAGTTTGAAGCTCTCCCCCCTATCTTCATTGTTCTCCTATGGAGAGAGCTAAAGAAAAGACCAAAACATGACAACAAAGAGTTAATCTTCAAATACATCACCCTCTATCTCCTCTGACAGTCACCACTGACCTCTCTGACCTCTGATTACAGCTGTCACCCAGCTCTGTGCCTGCAATCCTTTATCTGCTTTCTGCTGTCGGCTAACTCCCTCCTCCCCCCTCCCCTCTCCCTAGAACACACTGGGTACGTCTGATGCAACAAGTCACAGTCTCAATCCCAGATTTTTTGCAGTGGATGGAAAAGAGGAGGGGGGGGCTAGAAAAAGGCTTTTTAAATGCAGATAATGGCATATTTGGCTAATAAACCCAATTACAAAGTTTCTTAAAATCGCATGGACTATTGATTTCTGCAAAAAAAACCAATTTGCATTTTTGCACTTTCATTGTTTTTCTCCTTGTGCTTAAAAGGCCATAGCATGTGCATTTTTTCACGTAGAAACCCACATGAGCCCTTATTTTTTGCGCCACTTATTGTACTTTGCAATGACAGGCTTAATTTTTTTCAAAAAGTACACAGTAAAACCAAAAGAAATTCAAAAAGTGGTGAAATTGTTAAAAAAAAAAAAAAATTATTTGGAGAGTATTTGTTTTTACGCCATTCGCCCTGGGGTAAAACTGACTTGTTATATATGTTCCTCAAGTCATTATGATTACAACGATATGTAACATGTCTAACTTTTCTTTAACTGATAGCTTGTAAAAAATTCCAACCATTGTTAACAAATATATGTTCCTTAAAATCGCTCTATTTCCAGGCTTATAGCGCTTTTATCCTTTGGTCTATGGGGCTGTGGGAGCCATGATGTGTTCTTTCTATCAGTACCTTGATTGCACATATGCAACTTTTTGATCGCTTTTTATTACAATTTTTCTGATGCAACATTTGATGCAACCAAAAATGCACAATTTTTTGGCGTGTACGCCGTTTACCGTGGAAGATTTTTTCCCCTGGGGGACTTCTAGTATATGCACACTGATCTCTCATTGAGAGCTATGCTGTAGAGTTATACAGCATAGATCAATGAGATAGGCACTGGATTGCTTTCTGCTGCTGCAGCTGAAAGCAATCGAGTGCCGAGCCGGGATCAGCACCATTATGGCCCAGACCCCAGCAGGTAACCCCACTAGACATCAGGGACGTGGACAGCAACTTCTGACAGCTGCATTTAAAATGCTGATTAGCGGGCACGGTGATCGGACCGTGGCCGCTAATAGCCGAAGGTCCCGGGCTACATGCCGCACCCGAGACCGCAGAGGTTCAGAGCAGGGTCGCAGGACGGCCCCCCTCTGAAGTCCCCGAGGCGACCACAGGGCATAAATATACGCCCTGTGTCATTAAGGGGTTAAAGATGGAGGCCATGTTCCAGATATTGTCGTATTTGGCCGATAATTGTCCCGTGGAATTGACAGCAATGATCAGCCGACATGAACGATGTTGTTTGTCTTTCAAACATGTTAAAAGACAAATGACTGATACAGCAACGATCTGCTGCCGTCGCTCCGTGAAATAGCGAGCGGGGAACGAGGAGCAAACGAGCGCTAATAGCGCTCATTTTCTTCTGTCAGTCGGCCCGTGGAATAGGGCCTTTACCCTGTACATAACAATATAATCTGTGATTAGAGGTATTCTGTACCACCATATGTAAGAATCCTACAAATCTTCAACAGACAAAAACTTCCCTCCCGCAAGAGGTGGCTTGCATGAAAAGGAATTCAAATGTACACAGTGTTTTTGAAACAAAGTAATCAAATAAATCATAAAATTAAAGGATAGATAGGTTACGGGGGGAGGGGGGTCAGGCTATATTGGTGGGTGGAGAAGTAGACTGGGGGTGGGGCGGTATGGACAGTGAATAAAAAGAAAGTTTCAAACAACAATAAAAACAAATGTACTTACATATTATCAAGAAATCACATTCCTGAAACTGAATGTGTAAAACTGGATGAAACTAGTACATTTACAAATGCCAAAATTCTACCAAGCAAACTAGGGAGCTTAAAGCCTTAGTGTTAGAGGCACATACAGATTTAGTTTGTGCTGAGACATGCCCATGATTGCATCTGCTATAAGGTGAGATGAACATCTTGTCTCAGCACACGGAAATATCCCTGAGGGGTGCCAGTACAAAGCTCTTTGTATGTGGGGACAGGACTGTAATGTACAGCCAACCCCACATATGCAGTAACCTGCAGAGCATTACATGACCACGTCATATGATCAAAAGGTCCTCAAGCGTCACAGCAACATCAAGACTCTGAAGAGAAAGAGAAGTAGGAGGGTAAGTCAAGTACTTGTGTATATTTGCGTGTATGTGATTGTGTGTATATGTGAGAGTGAGTATGTAAGTGTATATAGCTGAGTGTAAGTGCAGGTACAATTACAGCAGCAGTGTGTATAGCTGAGTGTAAGGGCAGGCACATTATAGCAGGAATAGAGAGGATGGAAAACACAAGAGACTGCAGAGAGCATGAAGAAATAATCAGGGAATATGTGAGCACATAGAGGGGTTACAGCTATGATGAGATTACCTCCACAGTCCTGTCCCCTGATGCAAGCCCCAGCTTGAAGTGGATCTGCTATGATTTGGAAGGTGAGGAAGACTCCCTGGGTAAGAGTACAGGGCTGTAGACCATGCTATGCAAACCATTCCCCTCCTCCACTCCCCTCCCATCCAGTACAGGGAGCTCTTAAACCAAAGCAATAGATATACTGCATAGATCAATGAGATCTATGTTCTATTGCTCGCGACTGCTGCAGCCAAGAACAATAGATTGCCAAGCCAGTATCAGCGCCATTACGGCGAAGACCCCTGGCCGGCTCAGATCCAGGGACCACTCCTCCACAATCGCGTCACGGGGGCGATCCCCACACTAGGCCACCACTGAAGGGGGAAAACAGCCTTTTAAATGCAGCTGTCAACTTTGCAGATAGCACCCGGGATTGCGGCGGTTTGGGGTACATTTACGCCCTGTGTCATTTAGGGGTTAAGGGAACCAATCACCAAAAATATCGTTGTTAACCTAACAGCTATTGCTATAAACCTTATTACACAATTTCCTCCTCCTGCTCCTGCTTCAGTCTCTGGGTCCCTGCACATTGACAGCCTGCGATGGGACAACTCTGTGATTGGCTCAGTGGTCTGTCAGTGTGCAGGGGCCCGGAGACTGAAGCAGGAGCGCACCAGGCCAGATCTATTTTTTAAACAGTTCCAAGGGTTCACCGGCACTACAGGTATATAAGGTATATAAAAGGACTCTTCTCCCTCCCTCTTAGGTGTAGGTGGTGCTCAGCCGTACAGTGGTTCAGGTAAATCCAAGCATAGAAAGAGGATATTCCAGCGGCACTTCAACATAAAATTTCACCTTTATTTGAATAAGTACATGCTTCGTAGGACAACAAGAGGTCGCTATCTCCCCACCAACGTTTTACGCCTGTCTGGCGCTTTCTCAAGGCATCCTGGGAGAGAGGCGTTCCTCCACTATATACACGTCATTATACAAAATTAACATAAAACCTTGCCGGCAGGTTTACCAGTGGCGTAGCTACCATGGGGGCAGGGTACACCGTCGCTATAAGGGCCCGGGGGAGGTCGGGCCCCGGGCCCCCGCCTTAAAACGTGTGGTCACCTACTTCCATTGTGGTGGGCGCTAATAGTGCTGAGTGTAGCAGTGCGATCGATCGCGCCAGCACAAAGCCCCCCTTCCCCCCCGCGGGTGTGACCAGCCAGTCGGACGCCTAGCAGTGTGATCGCGCGTGTGGCCGTCCCTCCCGCGCGTCACACGTCACTTTCCCCGGCCAGCTACTGCTTTCCTCCATGAGAGCCTTCAGCCCGTCCCCCCATGGACCAGAGCTGCTTTCACACGCTCCTCCTCCCAGACAGGGATACTGAGGCGTGCATCTGCAAGCAAGCTGTCTGGCACGTGGTGTGCAGTTTGCACCTTACTGGCTGCAATAACGCATCCACTCCCCCCGTCACTGTGCGGGGCAGCGCTGATTGAAGGAGAGACTTCTCTGCTTCTGCTATCTGCCTGCACGGAGGGATGACCTCTGACCTTTTCCTGCTGCCGGACCTCAGACAGTGACAACTCCTTGAGTAAGTAAACTCTGTCACTGATAAGGGGGGGGGAGCATGGTGGCTGCTTACACACAACTATTGCCAGCAGATTAGTGTGGGTTTTACTTCTACAGGAGTTGTGACAGTGAAGGACTACAACTCCCATTGTGGCCTGCTGTCTGTGCCCCCCTCCCCCCAAAGATGCAAATGAGGCACAGACTGCATCGAGATACCACACTGGGAGTTGTAGTCACACACAGTCTATATACAAACCTACCCTGTGACTATAGCTCCTGTAGAACTGGAAATCTTATCCTGATGCATAATAATAGTCTTTCATGAATATGAATTGTCCCATTTTACTTGAAATTGTAAAAGACAAATGGGAGACCTCCAATGTATGGAAATAGAACCGTATGGATCCTGTGTGGTGATCATCGTACTTAGGACCAGAATTATTATATTTTTTAATGGCCATATCAAATCCTATAAAATAAGAAGAGACTAATAATTTTCATCTACCCCAAAATAGTACTATGGCGGTGTTATCCAGTCACAATACGGCGGTATCAGGTCAGGTATGGTGGTGTTATCCAGTCACAATATGGTGGTATCAGGTCTGGTATGGCAGTGTTATCCAGTCACAATATGGCGGTATCAGGTGAGGTATGGTGGTGTTATCCAGTCACAATATGGTGGTATCAGGTCTGGTATGGTGGTGTTATCGAGTCACAGTATGGTGGTATTAGGGCTGGTATGGCAGTTTATCTAGTCACAGTATGGCGGTATCAGGTCTGGTATGGCAGTGTTATCTAGTCACAGTATGGCGGTATCAGGTCTGGTATGGCAGTGTTATCTAGTCACAGTATGGCGGTATCAAGTCTGGTATGGTGGTGTTATCCAGTCACAGTATGGTGGTATCAGGTCTGGTATGGTGGTGTTATCCAGTCACAGTATGGTGGTATCAGGTCTGGTATGGTAGTGTTATCTAGTCACAGTATGGCGGTATCAGGTCTGGTATGGTGGTATTATCTTGTCACAGTATGGCGGTATCAGGTCTGGTATGATAGTATTATCTAGTCACAATATAGCGGTATCAGGTCTGGTATGATAGTATTATCTAGTCACAATATGGCGGTATCAGGTCTGGTATGATGGTAATATCTGGTCACAGTATGGCGGTATCAGGTCTGGTATGATGGTATTATCTGGTCACAGTATGGCAGTATCGGGTCTGGTGTGGCGGTGTTATCCAGTCACAGTATGGGGGTATTGGTCAGGTCTGGTATGATGGTATTATCTAGTCACAGTATGGCGGTATCAGGTCTGGTATGGGGGTGTTAAATGTGCATTATCTGAAGCCATTACCTATCAGTCCTGTGATGAGAACAGCCACAGACAATATGCAGATCATGTAGAAAAAAAGATTCAGACAATGCATGTGGCAAAAACTATGCATCCATTTCTTTCCCAGAAGTCGTGTGCTGTTACCAGGATTATTGGCCATACGGCTATTGGGTACTGCATAGGGGTTTGGTTGGAGTTGCATATGGTGACGCAAATATGGGAACATAGCCGAAGAGTGATCAATTATCAATGTGATTGTTTATAAAGTAGTAAATCATGATGATAATTGGTGAGTGAAAAGGGAACATCTTCAGGCTTAGTGCAGGAGCTATAAATACGGCCCTAGATGCAGGTGTACGTGTGCAGGTCCCCTCTGCTCTGCCGTACTTGCATGTACACTTGGGGGGGGGGCAGAGTCAGAGTTTTAGGCACCATTATAGAGGACTGACTGGGGGGGGGGGTCCCATTGGAAAGTTTGCTATGGGGCCCAGCTATTTCTAGTTACGCCCCTGAGGTTTACATATTAATTGTTTGTTATTCTGTAACCATTTAATAGCTCTTTTCTCTCTCTCTGAAAAATTCTGAACTGGTGAGGGATATTGGAGAGCTTTGATTTCTCTTTTTACATTCTCCGCAAAAGTGTGGAGTATAGAAACCGCCTACAAGGGGGGGGGGGGATGTCGGCAGGTTCTATATTCCACACTTTTGCGGAATACCTCTCTCAATATATTGATTGGTTTCTACGCCCTCTACTTATTAATATCCCCTCATATTTGAGGGATACTAAAATGTTATTGCAAGAACTGGACACACTACACATAGGTGATAATGTATTTCTAGCATCAATTGATGTGGTGAATTTATACTCCTGAATATGACATGATGATGCAATAGTAGCGATCAGGAGAATTCTAGTACCCCCAAAGATAGGGAATGCATAAAATTTATTTGCCAAGCTTTAGAATTTATTTAAAAAAATAACAGCTTCACTTTCAATAATAAGTGGTATACCCAATGCACAGGAGTCGCGATGGGGACTGTGGCCCCCACATTAGCAAATATTTTAGCCCTATGGAAAGAAGATTATATATATAACATTAAGTACCCATATATAAAAAATATTAAATACTGGGCAAGATATCTTGATGACACGCTAATAGTGTGGGAGGGGACACGTTAAGAATTCTTGGCATTTACAGAATATCTAAATCATAACAATTTAAATATGCAGTTCACCGTAGAATTCGGGGGAGAATCCATTAACTTTTTGGATGTTACAGCCTTTATTAAAGAGAATAAAATCTTAAAGGGGTATTCCAGGATATTTTGACATTTACTCTACAGATTAGTCTTGTAATAAAATTAATTTGTCTCATTAGTTTCTATTACGAATTTTGTCTCTTTCTCGCAATTTTTACATGAGTCACGTGGTCCTGTGACGTCACCGAACCGGAAGAGTACTGACTTGCCGACTCAGCCGGCCTCTAGTTAGTTATTCACTTAGCAGGCTTCAGAGCCTTGCAAACGGCCCTCCCTGAGCACGGGACGTCACATGACGCCCTGTTCCAGAGCTGGCCTGTCAGTGTAATCACCTCAATCCTCCCGGCCCCCCTCCCTGTGTAATGATTGCGGACCCCTCAGCCCCGGCCCCCCTCTCTCTGTAAATCATTGCGGACCCCCCGGCCGCGCCCCCCCTCTGTAATGATTGCGGACCCCTCCCGGCCGCGTCCCCCATCCCTGTGTAAACATTACGATATACAGATCACTCACCCCCTGGTGTTAGCCTGTTGCATCGCTGGACCCGATTTCGGCGCCTTTTTCAAGCAGCTATCCTCAGCTGACAGGCGCTCTGTGTGAGGCAGGAGAGATTCCTTTCCTGCTTCGTACAGAGCGCCTATAGATCGCCCAATACAACTCAGCTGACAGGCGCTCTGTACGAAGCAGGAAAGGAATCTCTCCTGCCTCACACAGAGCGCCTGTCAGCTGAGGATAGCTGCTTGAAAAAGGCGCCGAAATCGGGTCCAGCGATGCAACAGGCTAACACCAGGGGGTGAGTGATTTGTATATCGTAATGTTTACACAGGGATGGGGGACGCGGCCGGGAGGGGTCCGCAATCATTACAGAGAGGGGGGGGGACGCGGCCGTGGGGTCCGCAATGATTTACAGAGAAAGGGGGGCGCAATCATTACACAGGGAGGGGGGCCGGGGCTGAGGGGTCCGCAATCATTACACAGGGAGGGGGGCCGGGAAGATTGAGGTGATTACACTGACAGGCCAGCTCTGGAACAGGGCGTCATGTGACGTCCCGTGCTCAGGGAGGGCCGTTTGTAAGGCTCTGAAGCCTGCTAAGTGAATAACTAACTAGAGGCCGGCTGAGTCGGCAAGTCAGTAATTTTCCGGTTCGGTGACGTCACAGGACCACGTGACTCATGTAAAAATTGCGAGAAAGAGACAAAATTCGTAATAGAAACTAATGAGACAAATTAATTTTATTACAAGACTAATCTGTAGAGTAAATGTCAAAATATCCTGGAATACCCCTTTAACTAAGGGATACAGAAAGAATATTGCTACTAATTCCCTCCTTTATTATAATAGTTTCCATCCACAATATGTGAAGACATCAGTACCGTACGGTCAGTTCATCCGCTTGCGCAGGATCAACAGTGAACACTGTTCGTTCCTGCAGTAATCGGAGGAACTGATCGTATGTCTAAGAGAAAGAAATTTTCCCGAAAAGGTGATTGCAGAAGCGTTTGAAAAGGCTGTGAGAACAGATAGGAATCAACTTATTTACAAGAAAAAAGTAAGGAAAAAAGAAAATAGTTTTACTTTTTGCTTTGAGTATAACCCTATGGCCGACCATATCAAAACGGTTATCCGTCGGAACTGGGCCTTAATACGGGAAGATGAACACCTGAAAGATAGATCTCAATTACCCCCACTAATCTCTTTCAGTAGAAGTAAGAATCTCCGGGATGAAGTAGTGAGAGGAGTATTTAAAGAGGATTAGGTAGGGACTTGGTTAGATGGTGCGGTACCGCAAGGTAACCATAAATGCAGGAATTGTTCGATTTGTCAGCATATGTTGGATACCGCATACCTGAAGCTAGGAAATAAGGAATTCATGATACAGTATTTTATTACATGCCAAACGAAGAATGTTATTTATGAGATGTTTTGCCCGTGTGGATTCTATTACATAGGCAAGAACATACGTAAAATGCAAGTTAGGATAAAGAACAGTTACTGGTTCTGAGTATCACAGCGTATCACTCTGTGAGAACGCACCCTTAACCCCTTAACGACGCATGGCGGGTATACCCGTCATGCGGCCATTAAGAGAGATCAGAGAGGGCTCCTGGCGTGAGCCCCCTCTGCAGCCGGCAGTCCCTGGTTTGCAATGTGTAGCCAGGGACTGCGGGTATTAGCCGCCGCGGACGATTGCTGCAGCCGGCTAATTAACTATTCAAATGCAGATGTCAAAGCTGACAGCTGCATTTAAATAGAGTATGTGGCCCCTCTCCCTGGTGTCTAGTGGGGGATCTCCCGGCTCGACAATCTATGTATGTGGTCTGCAGCAGACCATTATAATAAAGCACCGATCTGATGGATCGTGCTCTGTTATATACACAGCATTGATCTTAATGGGTCCCCCAGGGAGCTTCTAATTACTGTATGTGGGAAAAAAAATAAAGTGTTTTTATTAATAAATAACCCCCTCCTCTAATAAAAGTTTGAATTACCCCCCTTTTCCCACTTTATAAATAAAAATAAATAAATAAAAAAATTAACATAATTGGTATCGCCGCCTGCTTAATTGCCCGAACTATTAAATGATTATATTCCTGATTTCGCACGGTAAATAGCGTAAGCGCAAAAACCCACCAAACTGCAAAATTGCGCATTTTTGTTTACATAAAATCCAGAAAAATGTAATAAAAAGTGATCAAAAAGTCGCATATACGCAAACAAGGAACCAAAAGAAAGAACAGATTGCAGCGCAAAAAATGACACCTCACACAGCCCCATAGACCAAACAATAAAAGCGTTATAAGGATGGGAATAGAGCGATTTTAAACACATTTAGTTTTCTTTAAAAGGTTTAAATTTTTTTAAAGCCATCAAATAATATAAAAGTTCTACAAGTTACATATCGTTGTAATCGTACTGACTTGAGGAACATATGTAACATGTCAGTTTTTCCATAGGGCAAACGGCGTAAATACGAAACCCCTCAAAATAAAAGGAATTGCACCTTTTTTTCAAATTTCACTGCACATATAATTTTTTTCTGCTTTTGCAGCATATTTTATAGAAAAATTAAGTCTCGATTTGCAAAGTATAATTGGTGTCGCAAAAAATTGGAGCTCATGTGGGTCTGTAGGGGGGAATATGCAAGCCGAGTGGCCTTTTAAACATGAAATGGAAAAAACGAAAGCGCAAAGATGAAAACTGGCTCCATCCTTAAGGGGTTAAAGAGAATCTATATACAGGTTAGGGCATTCTAACTTGCTGATAGATCCTTACAGTGGGCACTGCAAAAAGGTACCAAAAAGGTTCCTACTGTGTGGTTTTCCTCTAGTGTGGTTTTATGTAATGTGTTTTGTTCATATGCTAATTAGCCTATTCAGTGCACCAGGAGTAATACTTTACCCATCAGTGCACTGAAATGCCCCCGTCCACTCCTCTAGCAATGCGTCCTAATATTGCGCCCCCCCCCCCCCTTAGAAGCATCGTTACAGGAGTGGACAGGAGACCATTTCAGTGCACTGATAAAGTACTACTCCCGATGCACTGAATAGGTAATAGTATGCAATACTGATTGTGCAAAGGGGCAGGTATACAGCAGAGTGAGGCATAGCAGTGCTAAGGCCCAGAAAACTATAAGCCACACCTTCTTAACACTTTTCATAGACCAAATAAAGGTTTTAAAAAAAAAAAACAGGCAACAAAGATATGTTCTGAATGATTTTACTGATATACTGTATATCTCCAGAGGTAGACAGATTTACTTTAAGGGGGCCTTCACACATGACGGATCTGGAGCGGATTTCGCGTTGCGAATTCAAGATCCGCTGCGGATCCCTGCCCTGTAAAGTTTATGGGCAGACATACTCGCAGCGGGGTGTACATCCCGCTGCCAGTATGTCGAGAGACCGCCCAGTTAACCCCTGGCCGGCCGGAGCTCATACATTACCTGCTCCTGCTCAGCTTGCTTCGGGGGTTCCCGGCTGCACGTCCCGCTCAGGCAATCAGCATTTCTCATGCTATGTAAAGGCACTGCAATCACGCTGATCGGCGCTCATTTGCGGCCACCTGTGGCCGAGAAATCGTATAATGTAAAAAAACCTTAGCAGCATATACAGGGGCCAAATATATCTATACCATGACCACATACATATACCTGGTGGTGTATAGTGGTGATATACCAGCACTATGCTTTTGGCAGGTTATAATCATACTGTAGACCTGATGTAACTGATTACAGTATAAGGCTATGATCACACTACGTAAAACTACGGCCGTAGTTCTCGCCGCAGAACTACGGCCGTAGTTTTGAGGGGTGGAACATAGCCTTATTTTCAATGGGATCCCGTCCAGAACGTACACACATCATATGCACTCCGGCCGGGATCCCATGCAGCGCCGGAAAAAAATGACATGTCAGTTTTCTGCGGCCGGGATTCAGTGAATTCCGGACGCAGAAAGACCTGTCAGTTCTCATAGTGAAGCAAGCGGCTCCGGCCGCTTGCTTCACTGTGGGCTATGGGAAGCTCTGATGCGGGCACGCACTGATGCGCCCGCATCAAAGCTCCGCGGCCGGAAAGTTCCGTGGTCATGGAATGGCCGGTCTCTTACGTTGTGTGAACATAGCCTAATACACATACAGTGACTCACATGGGACAATCTCCTACAGTGTAACTTTTACTTTTCTTCTACATCTGAGCCTGCCTTATTGCACCAAAGGGTTATAGTATCATCCTTAATCATTAGCCACCTATAAAAGGTAGTGCCCCACATTGTGTCCTACACAGTACTGGGGACACTTGTTATATCCCCTTTATGTAATGATGACCTTTAAACCCCCCACACAAACACGCGCACACGCACACAGTAATAGTGTACCCAAACTTAGTAAATGTGTTTAATACAATGCCCTGCAGTGTTCTCTCTCAGCAATGGTGCCCCTTACATTGTTGAAATCTACAGTCCTGGTTTTCAACAGACAGTCCTGGCAAATGAATATTCTGAGTATGTCCTGTCAAGCCCCGCCCCCTGTGCCGACCCCTATCCTTTTAACTTAAAGCCTATGAGGCATATTGTTAAATGCAAACTGATTTGCCAGTCACTGTTTTGGCTGCAGGCAGTATTCTTCCTCAGCCACTAGAGGCCACTCTCTCCTCCCAGCTGTCACTGGTGCCTCTTGTTTAGAGGAGTCTGAAGAAAGAGAAGATGGTGTTCTGCAGGGAGCCAGGTAATAACTACAAAGAAGGAGACGTAACTAGGAGTTCATAGAGGAGACATATATACAGGAGGAGACATATATACAGAAAGTGACATAGACAGGAGGCACCATACCATCTTTTGTGGTAGTTGTGGATGAGGCTCTTTATTTTCTCAGATGGTAAAGCTGCCCATTCTTCTTGGCTAAAAGCCTCCAATTCCTGTAAATTCCTGGGCTGTCTTGCATGAAATGTGCCCTTGAAATCTCCCCAGAGTGGCTCAATGATATTGAGGTCAGGAGACTGAGGTGGCCACTCCAGAACCTTCACTTTGTTCTGCTGTAGCCAATGACAGGCTGATAATGACAACCAAAAACATTTAAATGACCCTGATCAAAAGTTTACATACCTTGGTTATTTATTGACACAAATTTACAAAAATTTCAGCCATAACTGCCAGGAAAATTGTTCGGGATGCAAAGAAAAACCCACAAATAACATCAGCTGAAATACAGGACTCTGGAAACAGTGTGGCTGTTTCAAGATGCACAATAAGGAGATGCTTGAAGAAAAAAGGACTGTATGGTTGAGTTGCCAGAAGAAAGCCATTACTGCGTAAATGCCACAAAGTATCTCGCCTACAATATGCCAAACAGCACAGAGACAAACCTCAAAACTTCTGGAACAAGGTCATTTGGAGTGATGGGTCCAAAATGGAACTTTTTTGCCGCAACCATAAAGTTACTGTGGTGTCGCCCCACTGGGAGGCGCGACTGGTCACTTGCCAGATGGTGAGGCGTGACACCACCTCTGTGGTGGTTGGTCGGAATATTCCTCAGCCAGATGTTAGGTTGTCGTGACGCCAGTGTCGGTTGGTCACACAGGTATGGTGGCACAGCTGCTTTTATTTTAGATAGACTGGATATACCCTTTCCCCTGTGGTTGGTGACCTGCCGGGCTGTTTGGGGGTCCCTTGGGCGTTTATCACGATGGTCCGGAGTGGAGTTATGACCAACCATAACTATTGGTACCGCCACCCACAGAAAGGGGAGATGACCCAAGGAAGATGCAAAGGGTGTGCAGGTGCTTAGCGAATAACCACTGAGTCCAGTTAAAATAAATAAACTCTTCTGTACTGCAGGAAGGCTTAATACAGTGATATACAATAGGATCTTTCCTAGATAATAAACATTAATCTTTAGTGACACGACCTGTGCTGAGAGCTTAAGGAGAAGTACAGCTGTGCTGACTGAGTTGTGTGCTGAGAGGTAGAAGAGGTTCCGAGAAGTAGAGAAGGAGAATAGGTAGAATACTTGAGAGTAGAGAGGATATTTGTGCCCGTGTTTTGTTCTTTAGTCTTTGCACCACCTATTGCCCACCAGTGTCGGGCAATCTGTCCTAGAGGGTCACACAAGCCCCAGACCTTGTTACCTGGGATGAGCAGACTGGTCAGAGTTCTCTAATGACACCCGCGCTGCAGGATAGAGTATGTAGGCTTCTAGCAACTTTGCTCTATCTGGATCAGTTCCTCTTTCTTCAGGATACTGTCCTGTACTTATAGACTGGTTCTCAGCGTGGGTTGGGGTGTTCCCTGACTTGTCCTTTCTGAGTGTGCGTTCAGCACTGCATAGTGTATAGAAGTGCTGCTTTCAAGAAAAGAGTGCTAAGGTGTCCCATGTGCATTCGTCCTCTACAGAGACCAACCCAGAACTCTCCACAGGGGACCTGGCATAAGCCAGGGCCCTACTTGGCTACTGTAGGGACCATTCTGGTGTGCATCCCTCCTCTTCCAAAGCCAGAGTAAGACTCACTAAGGTGTGGCTACACTTCCTATCCCCATGTGACTTCCTCCGACAGCATCTGTAACGTGTGCTGTAAGTGGGTGAGAAGAGAGAGTGCAAGAGACAGAGAAGGATAGAGATAGGCAGAAAAGAGAAAGAGCTCCCATTGGTGCAAAGGTCCTAGAAACAATAACCATTTAGTTACCTACAGCTGTGCAATACTTAGGTACACAATAAACATACTAGTGACATCTAATGGCAAAACTTAGGTACTACTTCAATACAACTTTTACTTTAAAGCACAGACTTTTGCGAGGGGTGTAAAGACAAGAAACACCCGTGGTGGGACACCACACGACTGTAAAGCTGACAGTTGGATCGCTGATGTTTTGAGGATGTGTGAGCTACAAAGGCACAGGAAACTTGGTCAAAGTTGAAGGAAAGATGAATGCAGCACATAATCAGCAAATACTGGAGGCCAATTTGCACTAATCAGCCCAGAACCTGCGCATAGGATGTACTTGGACGTTCCAACATGACAACAATCTAAAACACAAGACTAAGTTGAATTGTCATTGTCTTCAGCATAACAAAGTGATGGTTCTGGAGTGGCCATCTCAGTCTTCTGACTTCAGTATAATTTAGGCACTCTGGGGAGACCTTAAGACAGGCCCGGACTGGTAATCTGGCAAGGCAGGCAAATGCCCGCTGGGCTGGCCAGATTACCAGTCCGTGGGCTGCCCGGGCTGTCTAATGGAAAAAAAAAAATCACGGCTGCGGCCCGCTCCTGACATGCTCCTCCAATCCAATCAACGTGGGGCCGCAGCGGCCCCTCATTGATTGGCGGAGCACGTCAGGAGCGGGCCAGCCGGGCCGAGGTGAGCGGGCTGTGGTGGCGGGAGGGGGCTGCGGTGGCGTGTCTCCGCCCCGTTGTTCTTCCCCCAAGTGCCGAGGGCCGCAGACGTTCCACGCGCAGGCACGTCTGCAGCCACCTCCACCAGGCCCCCAGCGGTGACGTCACTTCCCTGACGTGCCGCTGAGGACCTGGAGGAGAGAAAGGAGAGGAGCCGCCGCCGCCGTGGACCAGAGATCCAGCCGAGGAAGAAGCTGCTGGGAACGAGGTGAGGTGAGAATGTTTTTTTTTTAACCCCTTCACATGTGGCCACACAGGGAGGGCATGCAGGGGGGCTATTCTATATTGAAAGAGGATGCAGGGGGCTATTCTATATGGGAGGGGGTGCAGGGGGGGGCTATTCTATATTGGAAGAGGATGCAGGGGGCTATTCTATATGGGAGGGGGATGCAGGGGGGCTATTCTATACAGGAGGGGGTGCAGGGGGCTATTCCATATGGGAGGGGGGTGCAGGGGGCTATTCTATATGGGAGGGGATGCAGGGGGCTATTCTATATAGGAGGGATGCAGGGGGCTATTCTATATGGGAGGGGGATGCAGGGGGGCTATTTTATATAGGAGGGATGCAGGGAGGCTATTCTATATAGGAGGGGGTGCAGGGGGCTATTCTATATAGGAGGGGATGCAGGGGGCTATTCTATATAGGAGGGGGTGCAGGGGGCTATTCTATATAGGAGGGATGCAGGGGGGCTATTCTATATGGAAGGGGGATGCAGGGGGCTATTCTATATGGGAGGGGGATGCAGGGGGGCTATTTTATATAGGAGGGATGCAGGGAGGCTATTCTATATAGGAGGGATGCAGGGGGCTATTCTATATGGGAGGGGGATGCAGGGGGGCTATTCTATATGGAAGGGGGATGCAGGGGGCTATTCTATATGGGAGGGGGATGCAGGGGGCTATTCTATATGGGGGGGATGCAGGGGGCTATTCTATATAGGAGGGATGCAGGGGGCTATTCTATATGGAAGGGGGATGCAGGGGGCTATTCTATATGGGAGGGGGATGCAGGGGGGGCTATTCTATATAGGAGGGGATGCAGGGGGCTATTCTATATGGGAGGGGGATGCAGGGGGCTATTCTATATGGGAGGGGGATGCAGGGGGCTATTCTATATGGGAGGGGGATGCAGGGGGCTATTCTATATGGGGGGGATGCAGGGGGCTATTCTATATGGGAGGGGGATGCAGGGGGGCTATTCTATATGGAGGGGGATGCAGGGGGGCTATTCTATATGGGGGGATGCACAGGGCTATTCTATATGGGAGTGGGATGCAGGGGGGCTATTCTATATGGAGGGGGATGCAGGGGGCTATTCTATATGGGAGGGGGATGCAGGGGGGCTATTTTATATGGGAGGGGGATGCAGGGGGGCTATTCTATATGGGAGGGGGATGCAGGGGGCTATTCTATATGGGAGGGGGATGCAGGGGGCTATTCTATATGGGGGGGATGCAGGGGGCTATTCTATATGGGGGGCATGCAGGGGGCTATTCTATATAGGAGGGATGCAGGGGGGCTATTCTATATGGGGGGATGCACGGGGCTATTCTCTATGGGAGGGGGATGCAGGGGGACTATTCTATATGGGAGGGGGATGCAGGGGGCTATTCTATATGGGAGGGGGATGCAGGGGGGCTATTTTATATGGGAGGGGGATGCAGGGGGGCTATTCTATATGGGAGGGGGATGCAGGGGGCTATTCTATATGGGAGGGGGATGCAGGGGGCTATTCTATATGGGGGGGATGCAGGGGGCTATTCTATATGGGGGGCATGCAGGGGGCTATTCTATATAGGAGGGATGCAGGGGGGCTATTCTATATGGGGGGATGCAGGGGGGGGCTATTCTCTATGGGAGGGGGATGCAGGGGGGCTATTCTATATGGAGGGGGATGCAGGGGTGCTATTCTATGTGGGAGGGATGCAGGGGGGCTATTCTATATGGAGGGGGATGCAGGGGGCTATTCTATGTGGGAGGGAGATGCAGGGAGGGGTTATTCTATATGGGAGGGGGATGCAGGGGGCTATTCTATATGGGAGGGGGATGCAGGGGGACTATTCTATATGGGGGGATGCAGGGGGGGCTATTCTATATAGGGGGATGTACAGCAGGGGGGCTATTCTATATGGGGGGATGTATAGATGAGGATGTTGCTGGAGCATGAAGCCTAAAATGTCTGTCTGGCAGATCCCGTGGAGAGGAGTCCTGGCCAGAGAAGCCTTCATGATGGCCGGAGCCAGATGGAGAAGAAAAGGAAAAGTGGACGTCTCTTCATGCAGTGAAGACGCCTACTGTGAGTGACAGGATGTAATTGCACTATAATCACCTATAAGGTCTGCAGAACCTTTATACAGCTGGGATCTACCTCAGTATCAGGGGTGTCACACTCCGGCCCTCCAGGTGTTGCAAAACTACAATTCCCGTCATGCTTTAGCTGTCCAGTCATGATGGGATTTGTAGTTCTGTAACAGCTGGAGGGCCGGAGTGTGACACCTGTGTTCTATTGTCAGCAGTAGTGGATTATAATAGGTGCGTTTTGGGCGGCAGCCCGGGGCCCTGAGCTCCTAGGGGGGCCCATGACCACCCAAAAAGACTTATACTTTCAATGGTGTACTGTCTCCTGGCTACACTTCTGCCATGATTTGCAAAAAAATCACAGTTTTTTATGGCAATTTTGCACAAATCAGGTCATCATGACATTATCTGTCCTGTACTATGAACGCCAGGCTAGTGCTTCCATAGCTACAGTGGGGTGGGGGGGCCCAGGCTTGGTGAACAGCCCGGGGCGTATGGTAAAGTTAATCCGCCCCTGATTGTCAGTGCTTAGGGGAGAATATTGGTCTTTATATAGTGGCTGTTATTTGGTGACAGTATAGTGGTATTATCCAGTCACCGTATGCTGAGGGTAGTGGGCATGGTGTGATGGTATAGTGGTATTATCCAGTCACTGTATGGTGAGGGTAGTGGGCATGGTGTGATGGTATTACTCGTATTATTGGTAATATTAGTGTTTTATATAGTGGATTGTATTCAGTCACAGTGTGGCGGTATTAGTCATTATGTGGTGGTAATGGCAGTGCTCATGGTGTGGTGATATTATTTGTTACTTATATACTGGTAGTATTGGCAATATTGGTGGGTTTGCTTAGTGACAGTATGGCAGTAACGTGTACAGTATGGTGATAATATTTGCTTACTGGTGTTATTAACTATGACAGTGTTATCATGCACAGAAAATTCTTACCTATGTTACCATTATATATCCTTCAATTTCTCCTGGGGCCCTACATAATAGATATAGATAGATAGATAGATAGATAGATAGATAGATAGATATCCAGTAGGAAATGGCTATCTAGCAGCTTATTATGTAGCTTTGACCGCCAGTATATGGAGTGCAGACATAGTCAGGATAAAGGGATTTAAAAAATATAGTAACTTTTGTCCAAAATCAGCACCCCTGTCCTCAGACTGTGTATGGTATTACAGCTTGGCTCCATTCACTTCAATGGAACTGAGCTGCAATACCTCACACAAACTGAAGAAGAGTGTGGCGCTGTTTCTGGAAGAAGGTGGCCATGTTTTTCTCCTATAAAGGGAATCTGCGAGGTCCGTACCAGGTCTAGGGCTGTAGATCTTAGCAGACAGGTGTGAGGGAGATATCACTGACAGGACCTTTAGTCCAGTGTAAACTTATAATATAATTGTCCTTTTCATTTCCAACTAAAGTTTCACAACAGCAGCAGCAGCAGCACTAACCTATACGTCCATCAGTCAGAGCAGGCAGGGGTGGGGGCAGAAGGTGCTGCTGTGGCTCCACCTCTGTGACCTTCAGCTGGTAATGAAAAGAATGATTATAAAGGTTTACACTGGACTAAAGGTCCGGTCCCTGACCTGTACACTGGGATCTACAGCTGTGTACCTGGTATAGACCCCACAGGTTCCCTTTAAGGGCACGTTCATACCTAATTTGGATTTGATGCTTCTGATTTAATCAGTTGAATGAGTGCATATATATGCCACATCAAATACACAGCAGATCATGTTATAGCATTATTTTTAGGTGCTGATGGTGGGGTACACATGTTTAAGGGAGTAGTGGGGGACATGGCTAAATAAAGCAGAATTTACTACAGCTCGTATTTTACACCGCTATCCATGATATATACGGAAGGATATGGTATGTGGGCTGCTGGGGTTTGATTGCCAGGGCTGATTTTAAGTCCCAGTCCGGCCCTGCCTTAAGACCTGCAAAGTTCATGGAGGGAAGCCCAGGAATTTACAGGAACTAGAGGCTTTTTGTCAAGAAGAATGGGCAGCTTTACCATCTGAGAAAATAAAGATCCTCATCCACAACTAACACAAAAGACTACCACTAAATACATGGTATTAAACCCTAGACGACCTAGGATGTACCGTTACGCCCTGGAAGTCTGACCAGATGACCCTGGGCATGCCGGTACGTCCAGAGTGGAGCACGCTTCATAGGAGGTGGGGGCCGGCTGCAGTGAGCAGCCCGGCCCTCACGTTAATGAAAGGCTGCAGCGATCGTGCTGCAGCGTGTCACTAACCCTAAAAAGTGACAGGGGAAGTCCTCTTGTCATTTAACGATCGGGACCCCTGCAGTGTCACTGAAGGGGTCCAGGTCGCTGTATCGGACCGTCGGAGGTCTCTTACCTTCCTCCGTGTGGGCCTATGGCATAGCATTGTACAGTGTCTCCAATCTAAGTATTGTATGTACAATACAATCTAAGTATTGTATGTCTCCAATCTAAGTATTATATGTACACGTCCCCCAGGGTGTGTTTTAAAAAAAAAAAAAGTGAAAATCACTATTACAATACCCCAAAGCCCCTCCCCCAATAAAAGTTTAAATCACCCCCCTTTCCCATTATATAATTAAAACATATAAAAATAAATAAACATATAATACGTAGCCGTATATAACCGTAACGTGCGTAATTGTCCCATCTATTAAAATATAACAATCGTCATCACTAACGGCGAACGGAGTAAATGAAAAAAGCGCCAGGGTTACAGATTTTTTGTAACATTATTTATAAAAAAATAAAGAAAAAATAAAACAGTTATAAGCATCACAATAGGCCCATTTTTATTAATACTTAATTGCAAAAAAAGGATTCCATTAAAAAAATATTTATAACATTAGAAAATCTGTGTAAACCTGCATATGGTTGTGTTCGGACTGACATATAGAATAATAGTATCATGTCGCTTTTACCGTATAGTGCATTACGTAGACACAGGAACCCCCCAAAAGTTAACATATTGCATTCTTTTTTACAATTTCACCAATTTATCTCTTCTTACATAATTTTGGGGTTCCATCATACATGTTATGGTAGAATTAAAGATGTTATTACAAAGTACAACTATTCCTGTAATAAACAAACCCTTACATGGCCCTGTAGATAGAAAACTAAAAGTGCTAGAGCTCTTAGAAGGGGAGGAGGAAAAAATGAAAACACAAAAATTAAAATTTGTGCGATCCACTGAGTCATTTTAGGTTTGGTCCTCAAAGGGTTAAGAACTGGGGTATGTAAATTTTTGATTAGGGTAATTTGGATGTTTTTGGTTGTCATTATGATTTAAAAAAAAAAACACACAATAAATGGCTTGACCCAACCACTAACCATGAGTGGAAAAAATTTGTTGTCAATTATTCATATTCTCTGAAAAAAATACCAGAAAGCAAAAATTCTGACGGAGTATTTAAACCTTTGAGCACAACTGTATATACAGGAGTACATAGAGAATACATATCTACAGGTGAAGACATATACAGGAGTACATAGAGGATACATACAGATGTTTTTTTAAATTATTATTCTTACTAATGGGGGCTGCACATGTGGGGGGTATTCTAAAGGAGGAATGAACCTTGGGTAAAGGCCCTATTCCACCAACAGATCTGACGACAGATTATCTGCCAAAGATTTGAAGCCAAACCCAGGAGTGGATTTGAAAAGAGGAGAAATCCAGTCTTTCCTTTATGACCTGATCTCTGATTATAGTCTGTTCCTGGGTTTGGCTTCATATCTTTGGCAGATAATCTGTCGTCAGATTTGTTGGTGGAATAGGGCCTTGAGAGATTGCCTATGCCCACAAGAGGATTGCCGGTGGGGGGGGGGGGGCGATTTCCACAGCAACAATGGCAAAAACTATGGCGAAAATACAGAAACCCCAGTTTTCCAGCATTTTGTATTGTAGTCAGCATAAAGGTGGTCACCCAGCTTTCCCAGCACCTTTTACTCAGTATGATGGAGGTCACCTAGTTTTTCCGGCATCTTATACTCAGTATGATGGAGGTCACCCAGTTTTCCCAGCATCTTATACTCAGTATGATGGGGGTCATCCAATTTTCTCACCATCCTATACTCAGTTTAATGGTGGTCACCCAGCTTTCCAGCATCTTTTACTCGGTATGATGGATGTCACCCAGATTTCCAGTATCTTGTACTCAGTATGATGTAGGCCACCCAGCTTTCCCACCATCTTGTACTCAGTATGATGTGGTCACCCAGCTTTCCCAGCATCTTATTCTCAGTATGATGGAGGTTACCCAGCTTTCCAGCATCTTTTACTCGGTATAATAGATGTCACCCAGCTTTCCAGCATCTTGTACTTGGAATGATGAAGTTCACTCAGCTTTCCCACCATCTTGTACTCAGTTTGATGGAGGTCACCCAGCTTTCCCAGCATCTTGTACTCAGTATAATGGTGGTCACACAGCTTTCCCAGTATGTCGTACTCAGTGCAATGGAGGTCACCCAGCTTTTCAGCATCTTGTACTCGCTCCCAGTACAGGCAAGGCTCCTGCCGCAATCACGCTGACAGCCAGCACAGCTCTCCTACTAATACCAGGATCTATCAGTCTGTGCCTATACCAACACTTCCACTCCCAGCACTGAAGCTGTTCCACAAGCTGTTCTACCAGGACTCCCCACTGTTTATATTCAATTCATGATGAGTCTGATGAAGGTCGTATAGACCGAAACGTTATTTTATATCTGCTTTACCACCTATGCAAATAAAAATTAATTTAACTGCAACTCAGTGCGGAGTACCTATTTCCATATACAATAAAGACAATATAGAGAAATTTTTTGAAATAAAATCAAGACTGATGACAAACCACCCCCCACACACACACACACAAAACACACCCATTATGGACAACACCCCCACAGACCACACCCCTTAGTGGCCTCACTCAGTAATGATGCCCTCTAGTAATAGTAAAATTTACTTCTAACTGCAAGTAATATGCCCCTTAGTAGGCCCACATTCAGCAATAATGTCCTTTATTGTTCACACTGAGCCCTAGTGCCACCTTAGGTTAAAATGTTCCTTATAATGCTCCTTAGAGCCTACAAAATTTGTGCCCTGTAGTGCTTCCCACTCATGATCAACATCCCACTTACTGCCTCCACTAAGAAATCAAGTATTATGGCTCTTAAAAGGTGAACACTGCTTCAGTGTGACCTTGACGTCCGTGATCTGGACATTTGGTGTTCACACCTGGACATCCGTGCATCAATGACGTTTGGCCATGAAAGGGTTAACCAACAATGTTGACCTGTTCAACAGATAGAAGTGACTCTGTACCCACAATCTGACCCTCCCAAACCGCTTATACCTTCAGATAGCTGCTTTTAATCCAAAATCTGTTCTGTGGTCCACTTGGCAGGTGATGCAGTTATTGTAAAAAAAAAAAAAAAACTTTTAAACTTGCAGCCCTGTGTCAAATTGGTGTGGCCTAGAGTGTCTATGCTCTAGGCTTTTACCACCTCCTTGTCCCTCCTCCCCACCCTCTTTATTATTAGGAATGGCACCTGTGCAGTGTTAAGGGGATGAATAGAAAAAATCCTGCCCGGGGGCTTTCCTAGTGATGAGGAAGGCAGGGAGGAGAGATAGAGGGGTGTTGCAATCCTAGGGCATACAAACTCTAGGCCACACCAATTTTACACAGGGCTGCAAGTTTAAAAGTTGTTTTTTTATGACAATTACTGCATCACCTGCCGAACAGACCCCAGGACAGAACTTGGATTAAAAGCGGTTTTGGGGGGTCAGTTTTTGGGTACAGAGTCACTTTAACTCCAAAGTATGAATATGGTTATCAATCTAGATATTAAACAGCCAACACACAAGCATCAAATGTACTAAGGAAAGTGTGTGAGGTAGTCTTTGGAAGCTATGGGGAGGAGAGAAAAGCGGAAAAGAAAAAAATGGGGGCGTAGATAATAGTAAATAAAGAAACAGTAAGACATTCATGTGGGTAGCTCCTAGTGTAGTTCCTAAATTGACCATTAGTTACCATGTGTTGTGCCAGAAAGGTTAAACCAGCCTGGCTATTTCTTCTGATGAATAATGAGCAACAATGAATGGCTTTAATTTTTTGAAGAAAGAAACTGCGCCTTTTTCTTTACAGCATTCTGTTTCGACTCAGTTCAGTACTGAGTCCTTCAACCAGGCAGAGAGAAGGGTACGTTTGGCAGTGAGTTGAACAATATGGACCATTTTGGGTATGGTACACACCAATGTCCTTGATCTACCCAAGTAAAATGTAGTGAAATAGAAAGGCCTGTGACTAGTGCAGAAGGTCTATTACCCAATGCCTATTGATGTAGTCTCCCACTGAGAGCCAGAAGAGGGATGTCTCAGTGCAAGTCCATATAGCCATGCCAGTCAAGCAGTGGGGATTGTTGGGGAGATGCTAGAAAATTGAGCCCATAGATGACATTGTGTGGTTTTCCGCCACTTTCCCCAACCACACATGAAAGTATCATATCCTATCCAGTAAGGATTTTATCATAAATATCAGCATCTTCAGTAATGGTTTCCCATTTGCTAAAGACTTTTTTTTAGGGTCAATGATGAGATATTTGTTTCTCATGACTCTGAGAGACAGCATGAGGTCCTGGGCCTATGATAGTATTGAAATAGAATATAAAATACGTCTCTTAGGTATGTGTTACAGAACAAAAGGATTTGCAGTATGGAGAGAAACCGGTCATTCCCTAGATTGTATTTATTTGTAACCTCTGTTGGGCTAACCATCGACCTCTCTCCAGATTGAGTAGGTCAGATGTTGTCATTATCCCATGTTCCCTCCATAGTGCAAAGGTTCAGTTTTCCCATCCTTGAGGGAATTCTGGATGATCCCAGAGTGGCATTCGTATTGAGAAGAGGTAGGAAAGTTTATAATGTTTTCTGATGACACAATGGGCAATTATTATCTCAAGGATCAGGAGGGACACCTGCAAGTCTGGCATGGAGTCATGTCCCTAAGCCCCATAGTCTAGTAAGTTCTTGTTGTAGACCACAGTTGGAGTACAGGTCTGTTGTGTGAATCCAAACAAGGGTGTTGTGGAAGAGACATGTCAGATTGAATCTCCAGATATTTGGGAAATTTATACCTTCTTGGAACTTGCTGAGATGCTTAGATTTCTGGAGGGAAACACTAGGACGTTTATTAGCCCAGATAAATGTGTGAAAGACAGAATAAGTTTCTATTTATAGTTATAAGGTCTGTTACACAGATTATCTGTCAAAATAGGCAGATATCTCCCCATGAAAAAGAGTCAGCGATAAGCAGATGAGCATGCAAATACTCACTCATTAGTTATTGCCATCTTTCAGCATTTCAAGAAAATAATCCGCCATCGGATGCACATCTCTTTGTGTAATAAAATATGCCTGGCCAATGGCTGATTAAAGCCACACAATTACTGAGCCGTGTAAATAGGCTCTGTAAGTGAGCACGGATATAGCAGATTGTCGCTTGCTTACCTGACAGGTTGGGCTGTGTAATACGGCCTTTAATGTATTGGCACATATAGAAAATGTATCAAATGAGAAAGCGAATTACCTGCAGAATGTAGTTAATGCTGTTAACCACAAGAGGGCACTGTGTATCATTAATAGCATAAAAGCTGGTTTTCAGATGACATTGTAACATAATGAAGTAATACCAATGCTAGAAATATTGAAGTATTATGTATAGTCTTTTGATGTTACACATAATGGGGAGGAAAAAATAGCAGTGAAAAACAATGTCTGAGATTGTATTGCTAAGTAATTAACATTAGAAACATCTCTATGAAGCAAATGTTTTAGTTTTGTCGGACAATGTAGCATGTAAGAAGCAGCTCAGGACTGGATGAGGAGATTGATGTCTTATAGTTTTATACATCTACATTCTAGTAGTAGAAATAACTGGTAAACAAAATATGACTGTAACATGCACCACACCATGTGTTTGTAGTGAATGTAAGGTAAGATTCACACCGTTAAAAAAAAAAGCTAAATTTTGTGTGAAAACAAAGCAATGTGTGAACAGATGGAAAGAAATAGCTGTATTTTGTAAAAACAGATCATGAATAAAAAGTATGTTCATCAATTGGACGGTTGTAATCGATTACGGCCTTTATTCTATACGGCATGTGCACTGCTGGCCAATTTTCTATTGACATCAATAGAGTGATTATTGTATGGAAAATGCAGCTGTATCGTTACAGTGTGTGAACACAGCCTTAAATTATAAAAGTGTACCATTATGGGTGTGAGTGGTCTGACCACTGTCCTTGGTGCTGATTATATTCAGTTCTTCCAGACTACTCCACAAACCTCCACTGAGGATCAATGGGGGGAGATTTATCAAAGGGTGTAAAATATAGACTGCCCACAGCAATCAATCACAGCTCAGCTTTCAGCTCTGGTAACATGAAAGAGGAGCTGTGATTGTTTGCTGTGGGCAGTTAAAGAAGCAGTTCACTTTTTTTTTTTTTCGGCCCCCCGGGTAGCCGCTGTCAAGTATACTTACAGAAGATGATCGGTGTCCCGAGGCGTAGCTCCGGTCCCGTCCCGCGGTGCCGTTCAAATCGGGCGCGCGCTCACTTCCGCCGGCGCTGTGACTTCTCTTCTCGGCCTTGTAATTTGAACGCCGGAAGTCACGCACTTCCATAGCGAATGCTTGGAAGCGAGTGACTTCCAGTGTATAATCACTGTTCAGAGAAGAGGACTCGCAGCAGCCGGCGGAAGTGCGCGCACCCGATTTGAACAGCACCGCGGGACGGGAACTGACCGACGGGAACGCGACACCAATCATCTTTTGTAAGTATACATGACAGCGGCTACCCGGGGGGCTGAAAAAAAAAAAAGTGAACTGTTTCTTTAACACCAATGTATATTTTGCAACCTTTGATAAATCTAGGATAGTGTATATACACAAAAGCAGAGTTGTTGTTTTTATTTATTTATTTTTATTTGCTGTGCACGGATATTACACTAGATGGAGCCATGCAACACAAAATGTGATATTGGAGTGCTTGTACATAATAAATGAGAACATTAACTTTTCCTGTTCAGCATACTGAGCAACTTTAGTCAGGAAGCTACAGATTATATTACATTATATACATGCTAATCCACATGTTTACAATATTAAAACCTTTACTTGTAGACTTTTAAGTAAAATGAACTAAAACCTATTAGAACTAGACTATGTTTATTTGGCACATTTTTGAGCTATAATAAAATGTCAATATTAAAACTGTATGATACAGTAATACCTTTGTAGGACTTTAGGTACTTTTATCATTCTTTGTGTTAATTGTGTTCTATACATATTTGCTGACTTCTTTGCATACACCAACTAACTATATAATATAATATAACTTTTCCTTCCAAAAGGTCCATCCCTTGTAATAGACCATTTTATGTGTAACTTTCTAAATAGAAACATTTTTTGCAATAATCATTTTTCGCCAGCAGATGGCACTATGGAGTTTTCCCTGTTCCAATTTCTACTGTACGGCTGCATTCACTAGTACTGCATTTGCAGAAAATTACATCCTGCGAGTCTCACAGCAAAATGCCCTATAGCTCTGCATTCTCATCTGCTGGGCCTTTAAACAAGCTCATACATTACCTGTCCTGCGTCTTCAGCTCCAGGGTCCTTGACATCCCACTAAGCCAATCAGTGCGTTGCAGTGGGACAGCGCACTGATTGGCTGAGTGAGACAGCCAGTGACCCGGGAGCTGGAGAAGAAGGCAGGAGCGCGGACAAGCAATGTATGAGCTTGTTTAAAGTCCCGGCAGGTGAGTTAAGGATGTGGCTACATTCTCATTTTCAATCTGCTGCTAGAATGCGGAGCCATAGGGCAGTGGATTTTGCTGTGACACTTGCAGTGTGTAATCTGCTGCAAATGTGGTACACATGAATGCAACCTCTGTAACAAAAGCAGCAAATATTCACAATGAAAAGTAGGTGGCTATTGATAGCAAAAGAAACCCCCAAAAATTCTTCAAATATATTAATGCAAAAAACCAAGGTCAGAGCATGTAGGACCCCTAAATAATAGTGACGGGTTAATAACTGGGGATCAGGAGAAAGCTGAGTTTCTTAATAGGTTCATTAGCTCTGTATATTCAAAAGAAGAGGTGGGTGGGGCCAGTGCTGCTAACACATGTAATGTACTGAACCGGCTTACTATACATCTGGTCCAAGATAAATTAAATAAACTCAATGGGGGAGATTTATGAAAGGGTGTAAATATACACCTGGTGTAAACTGCCCACAGCAACCAATCACAGCTCAGCTTTCAGCTCTGGTAAAATATAAGAGGAGCTGTGATTGGTTGCTGTGGGCAGTTTACACCAGGTGTATATTTACACCCTTTCATAAATCTCCCCCAATGTATCAAAAGCTCCAGGGCCTGATGGATTACACCCCAGAGTTCTTAGGGAACTCAGTTCTGTAATTTCTTTACCCTTGTATGAAATATTCAGTGATTCTTTGCTGACTGGTATTGTGCCGAGGGACTGGCGTAAGGCAAATGTAGTGCCGATCTTCAAAAAGGGCTCTGGGACTTCCTCAGGTAACTATAGACCCGTAAGCTTAATGTCCATTGTGGGGAAACTATTTGAGGGGCTTATAAGGGACTACATCCAGGAATATGTAGTGGCTAATAGTAAAACCATGCTGGTTATCACTTATAATACTAAGGATAGAAGCTGTCAAACCCACCTAATATGTTTCTATGAAGAGGTAAGTAGAAGCCTGGATGGCGGCGCGGCTGTGGATATCGTGTACCTGGATTTTGCAAAAGCTTTTGACACAGTTCCTCATGGGCGTCTTATGGGTAAGTTAATGTCTATGGATTTGGAAAGTTTAGTCTGCAACTGGATTGAAAACTGGCTTAATAATCGTACCCAGAGAGTGGTGGTCAATGATTCCTACTCCGAATGGTCCCCGGTAATAAGTGGTGTACCCCAAGGGTCAGTACTGGGCCATCTTCTGTTTATTAATGATATTGAGAATGGAATTACCAGCAATGTTTCTATCTTTGCAGATGACACCAAGCTTTGTAGTACAGTACAGTCTATGGAGGATGTGCAGATGTTACAGGATGACTTAGACACACTGAGTGTTTGGGCGTCCACTTGGCAAATGAGGTTCAATGTGGATAAATGAAAAGTTATGCACCTGGGTACTAATAACCCGCATGCATCATATGTCCTAGGGGGAGTTACACTGGGAAAGTCGCTGATGGAGAAGGATCTGGCTGTACTTAGATAATAAACTACAGAACAGCACACAATGTCAATCTGCTGCTTCTAAAGCCAGCAGGATATTGTCATGCATTAAAACAGGTATGGACTCACGGGACAGGGATATAATATTACCGCTTTATAAAGCTTTGGTGCGGCCTCATCTGGAGTATGCCGTCCAGTTTTGGAACCCAATTCATAAAAAGGATGTTCTAGAGCTGGAGAGGGTACAAAGACGGGCAACTAAACTAATAAGGGGAATAGAGCATCTTAGTTATGAGGAGAGATTAAAAGAATTACATTTGTTTAGTCTGGAGAAGAGACGTTTAAGGGGAGATATGATTAACTTATTTAAATATATAAATGGCCCCTACAAGAAATATGGGGAAAAATGTTCCAGGTAAAACCCCCTCAAAAGACAAGGGGGCACTGCCTCCGCCTGGAGAAAAAAAGGTTCAGTGTCCAGAGGCAACAAGCCTTCTTTACAATGAGAACTGTGAATCTGTGGAAGGATCTGGTCACAGCAAAAACAGTAGAGGGCTTCAAAACAGGTCTAGACAAGTTCTTAGACCAAAATAACATTAATGCATATGTATAGAACCTATCATACCTCCCCCTTCCCTGTATCCATCCCCTCCTAGTATATCCCCCTTCCCTGTATCCATCCCCTCCTTGGTTGAACTTGATGGACATGTGTCTTTTTTCAACCATATTGTAACTATGTAACCTTAAGAACAAAAAAAATTCTTGTTCAATGAAGTCATAACTCAACAATAATTAATGTACTGTAAGAGTTGTATGGATTTAAAGGGGTACATTTTAAACTCTTGATATGTTGCTACCTTGACAGAGAACAAAACAAACATGGAGGAAAAACAAAACAACGAGCCATATCAAAGAGGGTTCCTTAAAACATGGGCTGTCATGACACTGTCATTTAAATAATAATAATCATCCTAGTTTTATTAAAATCATGCCTATTGATTTTATTCTAGACGCAGCATCTAATCTTTTTGAAATGTTAAAAACTAGGGGGGTCTACTTGATGTACAAAATGAATACATTTGTTCTAAATGGTTGTAATGAAATGAAATTTCTGATACCATTATTTGTTATAGTTTTTTCTAGGCATTTTATATTCATGTTTTTTAGATCTTTTATACATATTTTTATTGTGGTAAACAGTCTATCTATTCTATTTGTCATGTTTTTATCATGCTAATGTGTGTTTTCCGTTTTTGACTGACACTTCCCAATGAGATCTCCTGAGATCTGTAGATCTTTCCCCTCCTTCCTTCCCTCCCCTTTGGCCTTAAAATGACAGTCACAATGATAGCCTCAAAATCTCATTTATTCCACTTGTCATATTTTTAACCTAATAATGTGTTACATTAAAGTCTGTAAAAATATGAGTCTGTGCATAATTATAAAAAAAATCTACTGTGTGCACAAACTGCTGTTTTTCAATAGACTGCATTATTAGGTTTGAACTACATCCATGTTTTATACCTATTTTGTTGTCATTTTTTGCTTTTATTTTACTGTGTATAGCCTCATAGTTATTATTACTTCTATATCCAGGCCAAAGATTCCAAATGCTGCTCTTGCCCTCTATCTAAATAACTTGGCATTGGCTTTTTGGTAGCATCTTATTGTCCAGGGCACATGCTATTCTAAAGTAGAGTACACCAAATAACAGTATACAGGTTATTAAATTTAAAGAGGTAATCTGAGTTAAAAAATAAAATAATTTAAAAAAGCTTATGCCCTATCCATAGATCATAGAGAGGCTACTTTCAGATTGGGGTCCTGAGTGTTTGTCATGAATGAAGGAGCAAGTAATGTATGCACTGCAGTGGGGGGCTTAGCATCAACAATGGCAGTAACACAATATAAGTACATGCAATGTCACATATAGAATCAAAAATCTGTACAATAGGTATAACTAGTCACTATGGTAGCAAGCAGGTTATGTAGAAGGGTGTGCAATGCAGACCATATGTATATAAAGCTATTAGAACCCCAGTATATAACATATGACTCTGGCCGTTCTGTGACCCGGCCGTGTCACAGAACGGCCGCTGTCAGTAAAGTTCATCCAGGATTAACTTTATTTCTGTTGAATTGGGATACGCCCGCATTCCAGTTCACCATAGCATACAATGGAGAGTGCGCCCAGAGCCACACTCTCCATTGTGGGAACTGACAGGTCTGTGCAGCCGCTACTCAATGAATACCAGCCGCACAAAACTTACATGTCAGTTTTCTGTGTGGCCAGTTAGAATCCTGGCCAGAGTGTATACTATGTGTTTGTGACTTCTATGCAACGTATCTTTTGCAATAATCACGAACGTTGTTGCAAATTAGAGCAACAGCCGTGGTTAATACTAAAGAAACGTTGTGTCAACATAGCCTAATACTAAAAAAAAAAGCTTACTAACAACTATAATGCCAAGGGACCAGAAACCCAAAAGTATGAGGGACAAAATTACATGGAAATAAAAAGATTCACTGATGCCTTACCCAACCGCGGCCGTTAGGGCCCCTGGACCACCTGGGACATGTCTGGCTACTCAAAGCTTCGTCAGGAGCTGATGTCACTACTATACAGACCCACCTCTATACCCCTGATGAAGGACTGTGACAGCGTAACTGAGACAAGTGCAATATGGCAGTTCTGGGTCATGAAACTGGGAATCACCATGTAGCCCCAGCCTGAACGTTCCATTAGCTTAAAAGGAACTAAGTTGCAAAACTTGCACCCAAACTGCCGTGTTGCCTCTGGAAGAAAGTGGCCATGTTTTTCTAACACTGGGAAACACCTTTAGGCTGGGTTCACACACAGTACATTTCAGGCAGTATTGTGGTCCTGATGGCAACCAAAACCAGGAGTGGATTGAAAACACCGAAAGGCTCTGTTCACACAATGTTGAAATTAAGTGGATGGCCGCCATATAACGGTAAATAACTGCCATTATTTCAATACAATGGCCGTTGTTTTAAAATAACAGCAAATATTTGCCATTAAATGACGGCCATCCACTTAATTACATTATTATGTGGACATAGCCTTTCTGTATTTTCAATCCACTCCTGGTTTTGGTTGCAATGAGGACCTGACATGAGGACCAAATACTGCCTGAAATATACTGTGTGTGAACCCAGCCTTAATGCGGTCTATTTATGAAAAATCTTTATGCAACTTTTCTATATTTGTATACTTCAGAAGGACATAGTTTTCTACCAAAACTAATAAAAACAATGTTATGAAGTTGCAGGGGCTTTTGTAATATTGCTGAAATATTCATAGGGTATAGTTCAGAGGATACAGGTTACATTGGTATCTATTATTCATTTTCAAACACAAATCTACTATGCTTTATAACAAAACAAAACTATACTTTGTGTCCAGTCTCCTGAAGGCAGCTTTTTAGTCTTGTGCTGGTTGAAAAAAAAGAGACTAAGTGCAGGAAGTCCCGGCCATCTTCACACTCACAGAGAAAGCAGTCAGTTGATTGATGGACACATGGAGTCGTGACTCTCTGTACTTGCTGGGACCTACTGCATTTAGTCTCTTTCTTTCAACCAGAGCAAGACCAAAAAGCTGCCTTCAGGAGACTGGACCTAGATTTTAAGTAAGTAATAAAATAATTAATGTACATTGCAAACATGCTTCGTAGCATATACCCTGTTGATTTAGACCTTGAAAGTAATAACAATAGGTACTCTTTAAAGTAAACTCTCTGTTTAGGCAATGCACCACTGTGATCTGAACTGTTTGCCAGTGAATGTGTACAGTACCTAACCACACGTGGTTTAAGTGGTGGTGTGATGGCCTAAAGGTGTACTTTGGTTTGATTTACATTGAGCCATGTTCCCACTTTGTAAGAAACCAGACGTTCCTTGACCTGGCCGGGTCACAGAAAGCCGATGTCAGAGAAGATTGCCCCGGACTGCACTGCAATACCGGCTGGATGACTCTTGATGAATTGGGATGCGAGCGCTTCTATGCGTGCCCACATCCCAATTCGCCGCTGCACACAATGGAGCGTGCGGCTGGAGCCACACGCTCCATTGTGTGCACTGACAGGTTTTATGCGACCGCTATTCAGTGAATAGTGGCCGCAGAAAACTGACATGTCAGTTTTTTGCGTCACCACTAGGGATCCCGGCCGGAGTGTATACTATGTGTATACACTCCGGCCAGGATTCCATAGATGGCAGCACTACATAAGTTCCATAGTAATCACAGCCGTTGTTGCAAATCGGCAACAATGGCCATGATTATTACGAAACTTACGTAATGTGAACATAGCCTAAAACTGCACATGGATTTCTTAAAGGACAACTCCGGCATTTTACTTTTTCCCTTAATTTACACACGTTGCAAAATTATATAACTTTAAACTTAGAACTTTTTTAAACCTTAAAAATGTGCGTGGCACCCATCACATGGCTTTAGGCTTGCTGAGCCCTGATTGGCTGAGCAGGCTGAAAGACATGTGATGCGATCCAGCCAATGAAAGGCTGCCAGTGTGCAGGCGCACCAGTAGCCTTTTCTCTCCCATTCATTACACTGGAACCCGGAAGTGAGGGAGAACCGAAGACACCAACCAGAGCTGATGGGGACCGCGGCTAGAAAGAAATTCAATCCGCGATCATCACCGTGAGTATGGTGATGGTGAGTATGAAATGTATGTTTGTCAGTCGTTTTTTTACCTTTAAGATTTCCTACAGAACCTGCAACTCCCCAGCAGCCTGGGATACTGCTCTGCAAGGCAGCTCAGATTGGCTGCTGCATACCAGCCTATTTGAGGGTCGGTGAATTAGAGAGGATTACAGCAGAGGTAAAATAACAAGTTAGGGAACCTAACCTCCAATAAGATAAAGAAGATTATAACTCACACAGCTAAAATCCATGCTGATGTGGCGCAGAGTGCATGCCAATTTCCTTATACAATGCAGTGCATTTCTGCATAAAAATCCAATTCCAATCAACTTCAATGAGAATGCAGATATCTCAGCTTATACTAAAGAAGCATGCATTTCCACCTGTGATTGCTGGAGATTTCTCCCACTGTAAGAGTGCCATTTTAAATCTAAATTCAAATGTAATTATCTCCAAGGATTTGGAGACAGAATGTAGGTTATCATGTGAGCAAGGACCGAGGGGAAGCTTGATTTTTCACTTTGAACCATTAAACCATTAAACCACTTTGAACCATGTGAAAAAGAACAAGAGATCTGTTGCATGTTGTAACTCTTTCACTGCTTTCACTATACAATAGTTCATAGGCTTAAGCACTTACCAAGCAGGGCCTGCGGAATATTTTAATGCCAGAACCTGTACTCTTTAAATACAAAATCTCCAGACGACGTGCTCCCTGAAAATAATGCCCTATTGTAAAAATTATAACAAACAGTGCCCCCTTAAATAAATTATACAACACACTGTCCATCCTGAAAAAATATTCTCCTTATAGTTGCCTTGAAAATAAATCTGAAAATATCTATATATAGTGTCCCTTGCAAATAAATATGGCCTGATCATTCATATTGCCTGATCATTCATCCTATTTGGAATCCAGCTTCTTTCAGTTTTCCACTACTGACTGTTATTTTAAAAACTGGGACAACAGGCCGGGTCCTTTCCCTCAGTTTAAGACATTAACAAGGAAAGTAATTAAAAAAAAAATGGATTAACCTATTTTGCAGTGTACACCACCCTTGAACTAAGGGGTTCACCATAAACCATTATCCTTTCTATAAGTTTCAACTACAGGTATCTTTGTAACTCTAAAATTAAATGTAAAATGAAACGATATTCCTATACCTGTGTAAACATGGAATTCTTATATCATAAGTGTAATAATATTTATATCAAAAGTATGATAATCCTATGTTTAGTATAGCACAGAAACATAGATAATATGCATTAAAAACTTTACTGGCATATAGAATCTATTGTACATCATGCAAAAAAGACTTTCCATGAACATAGTTCAGCAACTTTCTTCAATTGCAGTTTCCTGTACAGATAACTATAACATACTAAAATAATCACAATCATCTCAACTGAATTACAAAAGGTCAAATATGTGGGGGATGAAGCTCTTAAAGTTGATAAAAGGAGCTACCTACAAAAGTGTAAGGGGAATAAAAACTGTGAATACCATTTAGTAGTACAGTCAGTGCACCACCATCTCCCATCCTGTACTGTATAAGACTGCTGGAGTGCATATACAGTACAGAAGTAGTACAATCAGTGCACCACCATCTCCCATCCTGTACTGTATAAGACTGCTGGAGTGCATATACAGTACAGTAGTAGTACAGTCAGTGCACCACCATCTCCCATCTGTTACAGTGCTGGGGCGGGGGGGCCCTCTATACAGCAGAGGATGAGTGAGGAGTTGGTGACTACTGAACTATAATTGCTGGTGTTTTAAATGTACTGTACAGTATAGTGCTGTTCTGTACTGTGTTGTAGTGAATAAACTGGCCAATTTTCAATGTAATAAATGAGTATTGTAGGTAATTATTGGTTGGTGATGAAACCAATCAAAAACATTTACGTTAATTCCTATGGGAAGACACTGCTCGTTTCTCAAACTGCCCTCTTGAACCAATTAAGTTAGAGAATAGAGGTAGTACTGTAATTACTGTGTATATACTGTATTGTAATGTAAGACACTGTGCACCATGTTGGTTGTGTAACTTGGAGCCCAGGGTATAGGTGTTAAGGGGATTGGTGTAGGGCAGTGGTGCAACACGCTGTCAGTAAATGTCCTTGTATGAAAAAAGTAGCACTGGCATTGCTCTGGATTTTACAAACTTTATGTAAAAACATTCAAGTCTGTTTTTCAAAATGTTAGGGCTAGAAAGGCTTTGCGTACAGTCCACTTTGATAGCTTAAGTTTTTAGAGTTTCTGAAGCCTTATTACTCATTATGCCTTACTGCCTTTTATATTAATCAGAAATGCAATATAAACACAATTATTCAGTCCCTTAGTGGGGACACAATATCAGCTTGGACATAATATATTTCCATATAAAAAACAGCACAAATAAAACATTAAAGTCATAAAAAAAAACATTCACAAGTCAATGGCTGGTATAGGTATAATACATTGCTACATTATTATGAGAAATGTACTGAATAAATTATTAGATATTAAGCAATGCATTTGCCTGTGTTCAGGTTTCTTGTAACACATCATTGGTAATGCTACAACAATCACATTGTAATCCATAATGCCATGTTCTAGAATCAATATTGAATTGATTAAACTATTATTCTTGGAACAAAAAGATCACGGGGTGTCTTTTCTGCATGACCAAAATATTTGAATGACTTACAAAAAAATCCATTTATGTTTACCCTTGTTGTTTCCATTAACTGAACACAGTATCATGATCTAAACAAAGTTATAGCACTTACATTAGGAAAACTTTAATAGCCAGTCATAACCACTGTTACGTGAACCATCATTCATTATATTATATTTTAATAGGTATTTCATATTTAATTTTTTTTTTTCATTCTATTAGAAAAAAAAACATTTTTCATGAGAAGAGCAATATTCAACAGGTAGCACTTTAGCATTGTAGCCATGTGTTATATACAGTGATGCCACTGATTTCCACCTATGTTATACATGTGAAATATAAGCAAAGCTTGCAAAGGCAACACTACATAATATATATTTCCATCATATTATGTACAGGCATACACATATACAATACAGTACTTAAACTGTGAGGGGCTTAAACTATATATTCTATAACTCCAATAGATCAACAACATCATTAACACATTTTAGAAGGCTTGCCAACGATCAGCTGATTAAAACTAGTTAAGGGACAGAATACTAGGTGGAAAGTTGCCCTGAAAGAGCATAAAGAGTTGACTGCATTAACAGCTATGTAAGATAGATAGATAGATAGATAGATAGATAGACAGACAGACAGATAGATAGAAAGAAAGAATATGTGGTGGGTGGAATATAGATAGAGAGATAGTTAGATAAATAGATGATAGATACCCACCCAAATAGGTCCAGTTACACCATTATAAGTTATTGAAAATATCTGTCAATCAAGGTTATATATACAATACAATACATATATAGATAATAGATAGATGGATGGTAGAAGAATATATTGAGAAATAGATAGATACCCCATATATATATATATATATATATATATATATATATATATATATGCCCAGTCACCTACATAAGTATGTTGTACATGTATAGCCACATAGAGATAATAAAATATAAATGTCAAATCATTTAACTTACCAAGATGACTCCTATTGTATACCCTATAAATCCACAGTTCTGCCATGTGGCAGGTTTCCAGTTGTTTCCCTCAGTATCCCTTCTAGCAGAAGTAAGGTAATATGTTGCAGAGAAGTCTCTGTCTTGTTCCTCCATGTGCTCCCCTGTCCAGTTGTGTGCAGGGAGCACTGTGCTCTCATACATAATAAGCATGTAGCATCAGCCCATTTCCAGCTGCTGGCAGTCATCCTCCCTGATACAGTGATGAGCACAGCTTGAGATCTTCACTAATTAACCAAATATTGTATGGCTGCAACCCATCAACAACTAAACCCCAAGCTTCCAATAAAAGAAAAGTACAATTTCATCAGCAAAGAGAAAGCCCTTGTAGGATTGTTCTAGCAGAGCGCTTTCCTCTAGTTCTTTACTGTACCACAATGCCATAGGACTGGCTTTTTACCCTGTTGAAAGAACATGAATATATTATTATCCGCACAATAGAGCAGGTTATTGTTTATGAATTACCAGCCTTCCCTGCAACAAAGGCTATTTTCATAAGAAAACTCAATTTCATTTCAGCTCCAATTTGATTACTAGCTAAAGAAAAGAAGTCTATGCAGAAACCTCAAAGGATTTTTATTCATACTGTTCAATGGGCTTTATTGCTTCCTTTTGAAACCTGACGCAGGAAGCACTTGGAGTAAAAAAAAAAAAAAAAAAACACTGACAAAAAATATTGCTCTGCTATTTTGTACCATAACAGAACTGAAGAGGGCCAATGATTTTTCAGTCATTCTCTACTGTACTTCAGAACAGTAAAGGCTAGAATTAATGATAGGCCCGTTACAGGAGCCAAGCTTACATTTCACAATGCATGTCAAATCTAAATGATCGCTATACATTGAAAAGAACCAAAAGGACCTGCAGCTGATTGATTCATGGCTTTGAAAAGAAAGACAGGCCTGAGGAGTTTATTGCACCACAATTTACTTGGAATTATCATAAAAAATGACTGTCAGTGGCTCAATAGCCCAGTGGCATGCCTCCAAAATAGCACTCAGCTCAAGCCAAGGTTAATGTATCGCAGGTGCCATGGGAGTTGGTTAACTTCTATTTAGTTATATAATTCTATATTTTCATTCCTCGTTGATACTAATAATGCAGATGTAAGTGTCCCTTAGCTATAATGTAACCCTGCAGCTCAAACCCCCCCAAAACAATGATTTGTTAATGTAAATATACATTTAGATGTTCCCTGTTTAAATGGGAGTTACTTCTGAGAAATCATATTTATAAAGAAGTAATTTCCAAATATCTTACAGCCTGCCATCATTTCTGCCACTATGAAGGAAAGGTCCTCTGTACGCCGTTTATGTCTGAAACAAACACACTGAGACACTGGCTGACAGCACAGGTGAGCAGAAGGATGGACAGCAGAAATTATTCATGAAGAGGGAGAAGAAAGCAGTAAAGAAAGTGGTAAAGTGTGCCAGAACGTGGCACAAATGCTGAGCCACAACTCCTCTTTGACTCTTTATTACAGTTGGAGACCTGAGATTGTGCATAATCCACTCCACAGACAAATTACCCAAAGGTAACATGCTCACTAGGGGATTGCCAGCTACAGCACACTATCAGCAACTCGTAGAATGCACAGGTGCTGACAGACTCCCTTAAAAGGGTGATTGACGGGAGGCAGCATGATTGCCCAGGTGCTCACAGATTCCCTTTAAAGCGTAACTGTCATTTCAGGGTCATTTTTCTGAAAACATTAAATATCAATAGTACAAGCGATTTTAAGAAACTCTGTAATAGGTTTTATGTACTAAAAGAGTTTCCTTCTGTACTGAAAAAGCAATCTCCCAGCCTCCCCCCTCACATCAAATGAAGCAGGATTTCTGTCTCCATTATGTGGCTATGGAGAGGGGAGGGGCTGTTAGGAGTGACTGAGCACAGAGGATTTCTGCAAAGCACAACACCCTGCAATCTTCTCTCAGTAAGTTCATAGATAAGCACTGACCTTTCTGACACCAGCGTTTTAGGTGCCCAGAGAGTCTACAAACAGCTGACCTTCATGTCACCTCTTCCTGCTCCCTCATCCCCTCCCCCCTTCATAGGCTTACAATGGAGAGAGCAGAGCCCGTCTTCACTGGCTTCTCTGTAATGAAGACGTGTTTGCCTGATAATGCACAGATAAGAAGTCAGGGGGGGAGGCTGGGAGATTGCTTCTTGAGTACAGAAGGAGGCTTTTTTGGCTGATGAAACCTATTACACAGTTTCTTAAAATCGCTTATACTACTGATTTCTGCAATAAAAAAAAACATGACAGTTACTCTTTACATACTGCCGAACCTAGCATTTAAGTGTCAGTGACAGGAGGGCTCTTGTCACTGAATGATTGGAACTCCTGCAGTGTGACTGTGGGAGTCCGGATCGTTTTCCATGACTACCAGATGTAAACTTCTTACCATAAAGTATGCCAGTATTTTTGTGGAAGTTTTTTTTGGCAGTTGGGGGGGCTGCTTTTAACTATTTTCATGTCTGTAGTGGGTCTGTATCTTGCTATTGCGGTCAGCTGTTGCATTTTTTTGTGTTTTTGTGTGTTTGCAACTTCAGCCGTAGCAACGTGCTCCTGCCTAGTGTGAATGGTGTTCTAGGAGAGCTGACCAAATTTGTCTTTTTTTCTGTGTTCCAGATGGGGAAGTGGCTGCTCTCCACTCCACCTACCCCACCCAGGTGGTGTAATAACTTGTGCCAGTATAAGACAGATCTTGCATGCCCAGAGCATAGGCGTATTTCATGCCATGGAGAGGCCATAGAACAGTGTAGGACTGCCCCGTTATGAGGCCACAGTAATGTGGTGAGGTAGTTTACACCATTTTCAAATGGTAACCAAGAGCCTCATTATTTTTGTGGAAGTTTTTTTGGGGCAGTTGGGGGGGGCTGCTTTAACTATTTTAATGTCTGTAGTGGGTCTGTATCTTGCCATTGCGGTGAGATATTGCATTTTTTTTGTGTTTTTTGTGTTAAAGTATGCCAGAAGCAGACTTTATGAGAAGATTGCAGACAACACTGATCAATGTCATGCAATGGCATAGCATTGAACAAAGTATGCAATCTAATGATCATATGTAATAATCCCCTAAGGGGATTTAAAAATTGTTAAAAAAAGGAAAAAAAAAATTACATTTTTAAAAATATGACATAGCCTTGTCCCCAATAAAAATTTTTTAAATAACCCCCTTTACCATTTTATATATAAAACACATAAAGTAAATAAACATATTTAATATTGTAGCGTGTGGAATTGTCTGATCCAGTAAATTATAACAATAGTGTTCCCATAAAGTAAACAGTGTAAATGGAAAAGAAAAGTGCCAGTATTGCTGATTAACAAAGAGCGATCACGATCTCATGCATGGTCTATTGACATGCATAATGTGGAACCATTTTGGCAATCCCTGGAGGAAGTAATACAGAACAAATTGGACCAACATCTGCTTATACAACCTAAGTCTATGTTCACACAACGTATGCAACATACATGCCAGAAAACCATGTCAGTTCACATAATGGAGCGTGCAGCTCCGGACTTACGCTCCACTGTGAGCAAGACATGCCAATTAGCCCAATGGTTGCAACAATCCACTCCACTTGTATCTGAGGTCATTTCCCAAGTCAAGCATTATCTGAGGATGGACCAATTTGATGCTAAACAATGTAAATCTAAAAAAAAAGGAAACATTTTTTAGTTATGACAAAGATTTTTGAGTTAAAGGTTGAAAAAGAATATGAGTGTGCAATATTGGGGGTGATGGAGGTGGACCTTACACCTAAAGTTATAAAAGAAATCATATATAAATTGTTCTTTGTTGCACAGTTAGTGATTTTAAGAAACTGGATTTCGCCAAAGGTCCCAACTGTAGCAGAGTGGAAGGAAGTAGCCAGCACTATGTTGGGACATGAGCTGTGGCATCAAAGGGGAAAGCGGGAGTACAATACTGTGAATAAATGTGTACAAGGAGGGAAGCAATATTGGAGAAATGACGGTTAGTACCAGCGTTCTTCGAATGTAGGAGAAGATATTAAGAAGTTGTGTTTTTTTTTTTCCTTTCTCCCGCCATTGGTGTCCGAGGGCAGGGGATGGGGGGTGTGATAGGGGGTGGGGTATAGTTAATATAGAATTGCGTACTCCATACTATACATGATAATAAGTAAAAGATTCATTCATATCTAGGTCTAGGAAAGGAGTAAATGTTATTGAACTAAGACCATGGATGAATATATGTTATATTTGTAACCGTAGAAGGAAGAACCAGGGTGGCTTGTTAGCCTTATGTTGATAATGGGTGAAAGGATGGGTTGTAGGTGGGGCCGTGGGTCTGGACACAATCGGGAGAGAGGTAAAGGTAAACGACTGATTATAAGATTTGAGGGATCGCCTTGGTTGTTTTTAAGGCCTGCTCTGCTCTTCTTTAAGTCTCAGTAGCAAAATTATAAATATTTATTTAATACATTTTTATTTATTATATATTTTTTATTCATTTAGTGTTTTTTTTTTAAACTTAGTATTCTTTACTATTATTATTTAAGTTTTAATTATTATTTTATTCATTTATTTATTTATTTATTTTTATAACACCTGAGGTGTGGAGGGATGATTTGGAATGGAAGCTGACGGGGGACCATAATTTATCATGATAAATGGTGGATGAGGCCCTTCCGGGAGCTTAGTTGTGTGTATGGAGCACGGGTGGTCTACCTGAGTGGGCTTTCCTGTGCTCCAGGAAGGAATGGTTGGTGGGAAGGGCTCTGCTGGGCAGAGGTGGGCGGTTCCAGAGATGGGGAGGTTCGGCCAAAGAGGGTACCCTGAATGGATGGAATTACCAGGTGGATAAAGAACAGAAGTATATCTCCGTAATCTTGTAATTTAGTTTTTTTGTTTATTTTTTCTTTCCCTTGTTTGTTTGTGTTTTTTTTGTTTTTTTTCTCTCTTCTTTTTCTTTCCCCTTCTTCGAGGGGTGAAATGTATGCAAGGGGAGCGGAACTCTGCTAAGGGACAACCGAGTCTGCTGGATAAGTGTTGACTTTATAATTTTTCAATTAAGTTAATTTGTTGTGCTCTCCCGGCGGTGTCTGGATTCTGCGGTTAGTATAGTGGTAAGATATAGTGGTGGTGTTAGTAAACTGGAATATACTGATAGTAAGGGGAAGATTTTAGATAGTACCTGGTAAAGGGATGGATTGAGCCCCCTGGTGAAATCCCCTCCGGACCATAATGCTGTTTGGTTATGTTTTATAATGGATGGTAATGAACTAGACCGGGTATTTTTAGCAAATGGAGATTGTATGGGGTAGGATGTGGATAATTGAGGTTTTAACATGATTTTGTACTATGGAAAATTAATAAAGAGAAGAAACAAAAAAAATAAAGAAAAAAACATTTTATAAGCAAATGGAAGTCATTTATTTGTGCTTTTATGGATCGGAATAAGATCTGCCAGGTAATTTCTTCGTTCTGCCAGACAGATTGGTATGTGAAAGATGACCCGGCAGGTTCCTTGGGAAGACTTAAAGCGACTCTGTACCCCTAAATCTGACCCCCCTAAACCACTTGTACCTTTGGATAGCTGCTTTTAATCCAAGATCTGTCCTGGGGTCCGTTTGGCAGGTGATGCATTTATTGTGATAAAAAAAACAGCTTTTAAACTGGCAGCCCCGTGCCTACTATTCGTCAGCTATGTCAGCCCGGCACATGGGCTGGATCATTAAGACATTAAGTGCAAATGTTCAGCATGGAGAAAATGTTCCGGTGGCATTCCTAATGATGAAGAGGGTGGGGAGGAGGGACAGAGGGGTGGTGCAAAGTTAAGGCACAGATATCCTAAGCCACAGCTGTAGGGCACGGGGCTGTAAGTTTAAAAGTTGTTTTTTAGGACAATAACTGCATCACCTGCCAAATGGACCGCAGGACAGATCTTAGATTAAAAGCAGCTATCCGAAGTTACAAGTGGTTTGGGGGGGGGGGGGGGGGGGGGGGGTCAGATTGTGGGTACAGAGTCGCTTTAAACTTTAATAGCTGGTAGCCTGTACTCTGTTGATGTGGTGACCTAAGAACTGGTTACTGGTTACTATATGTTGCTGTGTTATAAAAAGCTCTTTTTGTGAAAAAATCTTTAATAAAAAGATATATATGTAAAAAATAAAAAAGCGATCACAACATCCTATTTACACAAATATGGTGGCAATAAAAACTAGAGATCGTGGCATAAAAATGAGACCTAAAGCAGTCATGTAGGTTGAAGAATAAAAGCATTATAGCTCTTGGTCTATGCTCCCTCTGTGCCGGTTTTTGGTATTTTCTCTGTTCACAAAGAGACTAATAACAGGATGCAGGATAAACTTCAATTCTATTGAATTGGGATGCAGGCACATCCATGTGCGCCCGCATCCCAATTCATCATTGAACACAATGAAAAGTGCGGCTGGAGCCGCACTCTCTATTGTGTGACCTATCAGACTATCTGACGTGTCCGTTTTCACTGCAGCTGCTAGCTATTTCGGCCGGAGCGTACACTATGGGGGAGATTTATGAAAGGGTGTAAATATACACCTGGTGTAAACTGCCCACAGCAACCAATCACAGCTCAGCTTTCAGCTCTGGTAGAACAAAAGAAGAGCTTTGATTGGTTGCTGGGGGCAGTTTACACCAGGAGTATATTTACACCCTTTCATAAATCTCCCCCTATGTGTAAACACTCCGTCTGGGATTCCATTCATTTTCAATGCAATGCATTTTTTGTATTAATCGTGGCCGTTATTGCAATGTGCAACAATGGCTGTGATTAATACAAATAAAAATGTTGTATGTATTTTTTGTATTTCACCTTCCTTATAAAAGGTAGACCATAATGGTGCACAAAACACTGTGTATGGTCTGACTATTAAATAATATTAAAATATGATGTTTTCACTTAACACAACTACATCTCTTTTTAGAGCATCCCCGTCATCATAACACTTAGTTTATTATTAGAGTACTGTCTTTTTATTTAGCAATCCCGTTACCAAGTAACTGATAAATACTGTATTTTTAGAAAAAAATGGCTTGAAAGGATTGACAACCATGTTCTTTCCGACTTCTAACCAGTTGTTTGTTCGCTAACAAACTGCAAGTCCCCCTTGTGTTTTGTATTAGGCTGGGACTCCTTTTGTAGCACAACACCTCAACTCTGTCAGACGATAGTTTCAGTCCAATTATTTTTCCTTTAAATTGCCAGCGCACAAATCAAATACAATACTAATAAAAATGACAATAAAGCGCAATTACACATGATAGCCTAGTAAAATGTAGTGTCATAAATAATGAATTGTCTGTGTTGAATAAGAAACCAATGAGGCAGTTAAATACATTTCTGCTGCAGATTTGTGAAATAAAGCTAAAAGTTTTTGTGATGTTGTGATAACAGGAACTTGGGGGGGGGGGGCAAGGAAGGCAGCTTCTTTGTACGTAAGGGGTGGGGGTGGGGTCCCCAGATACACGGCGCCTCTCTCAGCAGCTTTAATACATGTGTATGGAGTGCTGGCAACTTGTGACCTGCACACAGTGCCTCTGTTTCTTTAAAAAGTTACTGACAGGCTCTGTGTGCACTGGGAATTGGAGGTGAAAGGTACAGCAGGGAACTATTAGCTGCCCATCCTGTCAATCACCCTGGTATAATACGGCCACCAGAGGCCGCTCTCTTACTATGGGGGATGCCTATGATTAAGAAAACCCTATGAGTCACTGGATATATGTCATCATTTCTACCTTGTATTCATGATTGGTTGTTTACTGCTTTTAACCCTCGCGCATACCTTTATTGTTTGTGACATGACTAAGCATGCATACAAGAAAAGTGCTGTCCGGTACTTGTTCCCTTGTGGAAATTTTAAAATTTGACATGAAATAAACCTTTAAGTTTTAATTATTTTCTGGAGTGCTGGATCTACATCTTCCTTCTTCTAATCTTCATCTTCAACATGGGCTGGCAACCTAGGATCTATTCATATTTATGAAATATGCCCTGAGTTGAATCCACCAGGTGAACACATACTTGCTTCTTTTCTTGTTCATCATTTCTACCTTCTGCAGAGCCTATGTAGAACTACTGTATACCAATATATGGCTTCTGTACAGGGGGATATTGGTCTTCTTATAGTAGACGATTATATTCAGTACCAGTATGGTGGTAATCGTCGTGGTCATGGTGTACAGCTGCAGCATAGTGGAAGAAATTAAAGCCAATCTCATAACATGCTGCGCCTAAAACCCTGGCGATCTACACTGTAGGAGGCATTAGGTGTCAGTAGTTTTTGTTTTACTGCCACTAAGTGAGATGCTCTGAAAAAGGGGCCCAACAAGGTTCTGACACCCAAGGGTCTAATGAAACTTGGAGACGGCCCTAAAGGCAACAGTGCTAATTCCTCATTAACGGGGGCATAGTGCATTATACTTTATTAAAGGGGAACTATTAGCAGGTTAGATGAATCTAACCTGCTGATGGCTACCAAGTGGGCATGGGGCGGGGGGCAGCCAGCACGCCCTTTCTAATGGAGGGGGAGCCGGAGATGGTAGCATTGCCCTCATAGCTCCTAACGGCTTACTGGGCAGAGGATTTTACAGCTAACAGCATGGGAACAGTGCAGAGGATGAAAGTAACAGACATACCTTCATCCTCAGTGCCCCGTAACCACTAGGGAGCTATCAGCAGGTTAGATCCGTCTAACCTGCTGATAGCTCCCCTTTAAGGAAGGCACAAAGCATTATATCTAATTAAAATGAGAATAGTGAATTATATCAAAATAGGCGGGACAGTGCATCTTTGCCCCGGTTGCAGGACAAACTAGCTACGCCTCTGGTGATAATCTCCCACTCCATTATGTGTAGGAACATTCATTTCTAAGCACGGTCCAGTGTAGACATTTCCAGCAATTAAACAACAATTCATAAAACACCTGTCATTAATGTTATCTTTCATATAGGGGTAAAACTTACTGCTTGTCCCCAGTGCATCTCTTGAGCACAGGGGATATGCTTCCAACAACAATGTAAAGTTATTTGTACAAAGAACTGCACACAGTTGTTGATACAAACCCCTCACGATTGTTGGACAAGAAAAATAAAGCAAATCGGAGCTATCTGACTGAGACTATCTGAGAGGCTTAAGAAAGTATTTTTAGATTAGGAGGGAACCTGCAAGGGTGCTGTCTGAGGCCCCCTTCACACGTCCGGAAAAACAATCCGGATTTCCTATCAGGAAATCCGGACGGATTTCCGGACCCATAGACTATAATTGGTCACGGACACCCTTCCGTATTTTTCCGGAAGGGTGTCCGTTCCGGAAAATAGGTCCGGAAAAAATAGGACATGTCCTATTTTTGTCCGGAATTCCGGCCTGGACGCCCCCATAGAAGTCTATGGGAGCGCCGGAATCACGGGCACTTTCCTGATGTACATCAGGAAAGTGCCCGCGATTCCGGATTACCTGCGCCCCCCAACACCCGCATAACTCACCGGCCTCCCTCCTTGTGTTCACCTGCTGCTGCCGTCCAGGTCAACTCCCCCGGCCTCCTGCTTCCTGGTGCCGCGCGGCCGGACCCCTCACCCAGCGCCTGATTCCCCCCCCCCCCCCCGGAGCTCAGATCAGCGCCCCCCCCCCCGGACCTCAGATTATCGCCCCCCCCGGACCCCTCGGGCAGCGGCAACACCAACCCACCATCCCCCCCCCCCCCGGACTTCAGATTACCGGCATCCGCCGGGACCCCTCGCTCAGCGGCACACCCCCTGCCCCCCCCCGGACCTCAGATTACCGGCACTCGCCGGGACCCCTCGCTCGGCGGCACCCCCCCACCCCCCCCGGACCTCGGATCAGCGGACCCCTCGCAGCACCGATCTCCCTCTCCCCCCCCCCGCCGCGGCGCCGCTGCATCCTCACTCCTGGTTCGAGATCAGAAGACCAGGAACCAGGACAGGTGAGATCACCCCCCTCCCCCCAGAAGTAAAGCTCCCACCATGTCCTGCTGAGAGGTCATGATGGGAGTTGTAGTTCTGCAACCTGGATGGCCACAGGCTGCAGAAGTACAACTCCCATCATGACCTGTCAGCCGGGCATTATGGGAGTTGTAGTTCTGCAACTTGGATGGCCACAGGCTGCAGAAGTACAACTCCCATCATGACCTGTCAGCCGGGCATTATGGGAGTTGTAGTTCTGCAACCTGGATGGCCACAGGCTGCAGAAGTACAACTCCCATCATGACCTGTCAGCCGGGCATTATGGGAGTTGTAGTTCTGCAACCTGGATGGCCACAGGCTGCAGAAGTACAACTCCCATCATGACCTGTCAGCCAGGCATTATGGGAGTTGTAGTTCTGCAACCTGGATAGCCACAGGCTGCAGAAGTACAACTCCCATCATGACCTGTCAGCCGGGCATTATGGGAGTTGTAGTTCTGCAAACTGTGACCATCCAGTTTGCAGAACTACATCTCCCTTTTTTTCTTCTGATCAGGAAATCCTGAAGGTTTTTCCTGATGGTTTCCTGATGGTAAAAACGGATTACTGTCAGGAAATCCTGATACTTTCCTGATGACATTTGAGGTCTCCTGATCAGGATTTCCTGACAGTAAAAACTGACACGGACGTGTGAATGGGGCCTGAGAGAACAAGCTGGAGATAAGGCAGTAAACCCATAAGGATCTATGGCCAGTAGTGTTGAGCAAACTTGAGCGCTCAGGATTTAGGCCATGTTCACATGGCGTATTGGACTGGCCGTTCTGTGACCCAGCCGAGTCACGGAATGGCCGGTCTCTGCAAAGATGATCCCTTCCTGCCGTAGAGTTCTGATGCGGGCACATCCATGCGCACCCACATCAGAACTTGCCACTGCACACTATGAAGCAAGAGGCCGGAGCCGCTCGCTTCATAGTGTAAACTGACATGGTTTCCTACGGCCGCTATTCACTGAATAGCGCCCACAGGAAACTGAAATGTCAGTTTTTTGCAGCGCCGCGAGGGATCCCGGCTGGAGTGTATACGATGTGTATACGCTCCGGCCGGGATCCCAAAGAAGGAGAGGCAATGTGTATATACGTGCAAAGTACGGCCGTTGATGCCAATTGCAACAACGGCCGTACTTTTACGTAGTGTGAACATAGCCTTGGGCTGCATCCAACTTCTCCAGGCGATGGGAGTCAAATGCCAAGCATTCATGTTCAGAGGGTTTGCTCAACACTAATGGACAGCAATTCAGTTTTTAGGTGGCTGTGCAATAGAGCTTATAAGAAATGTTGCTTTTGAAAGTTGTTTCCTAGGTGATTCTATTTAATAGCCTAGGTGATTTTTAACTTATTTGTACATCACTTAATTTACCAAAGACAAAACCTTCTACTAGAAAAATCAGCCCACTGCCTGTTGTTACATTCAGTCCATCTCTAGTAACAGAGAGACCAAGATGACACACATAAGGTGGGGGAGTACACAGGTAAGAGAGCCAAGGCTGTGTACCTGCAATCTGTGAGTCTGTCTGACTATTCCAGAGAATCCACGCTGTGAATAAAAAGTAAATCAAGGCTTCCTTCTCATCTACAATCATTAATATAGTTCATGGCTGCTGTCCCTTCTATAAATATCAGGGTTAGTACTACTATATAATCTACCCCTCCTATCTAAACCTCTAAATCCCTGCATCACCACTCTGATCCAGCATTGCCACACATACAGCACTAATAATACAGAGCAGCCCCCCTGTGTGCTGTATATTCTTATTAGATTATACAATACACGCTGGGAAGCTGTCAGTATTATGCTGTGTGTGACAGCCTCTGCACAGTGAGATGTGATTACTAATACTAGCAGAACAGCACTGTTTCAGAGCAGGGGACCAGGCAAGACAGTCCTGCAGTTCCCAACACGGTTGGTGGCAGCAGAGAGGCCCATGTTGCCTCATACTGCTGCCACTCAATGTAAAATGGTGTATAAATTAAGTATAAGTTGTATTACAAAGTAAAGCAATGCATTAAAAAAATAATTACTCTCCAGAGTACCCCTTTAGTTTGCTTTTATGCATACATTGTACCAGCATAACATTCATAGCATGAAATTCACAGTATGCAATTCACAGAGGATTAAGTACATGTGAACGTACCAGAATGGAGACTGTCTGTCTCTCACGAGCTAAGGGGGCTGGGTAATGCACTGGGTCTTGTAGTGCAGAACAGTCTTTATTGTCTGCAAACATTTTGATTATAATTTCCATGATCTCTTGTCCCTGTTCTGAACATAGAACTTCCAAGATCTATGGAATTTGCTACTTAGCGAATTAGGATTGGCATAAGGAGCGAATAAAGTAATGGGGGAGGGCGTTAAGACTTATACCTATCTGTTATTTCCCCTTATAGACAATGATAGGCATAGATATATCTTTGTGCCATGTTTTATTAACTCTTTACCAGCAGTCTCAGAGTTTTAGGAAATCATCGCTCATCATTTACTCCTTGAAAGATTGGATGCTCTACATATAAAAGAAAAATCCACCAAACAGTGGAGGCCATTTGTTGAGAACATTCTTACAGATGGAGAAAGAGGCAATCTCATGAAGCATTTCCAATATACAAAATGGTATTGAGTAGAAGATTTTATACTCACTTGTGGCAAGCTGAAATTTCTGGATTAGAAACATGACAGACTGGTTGTAGTTACTTTGTTTGTTCTGGTTTATGCTGTCTGTTGAGATGTTGTAATCTGTCATACTGATGTCCTGGGCCATGTTTTCTTATTCCAATCTCATTGTGATCCACCATCTTGTTCACCTTTGTACTGCATGTGTAATTTTTTTGTGCTGCCAATGAAATACGTTTAAAAAAAAACATAATATGTATAGAAATATGCCCTTTTTATGCAAGCTTGATATTGTACCCTCTTATGGGAACCAAAGGGTTTGAATGAACTTATATAATATCTCTTTGCTTCATTTTGCTTATGCTATAGTTCAGCATTAGATAAATAAATCTGAACAGTACATACCTGTATTCTTCCATTTAGTTAAGATTATATTAATTTTGCTTAACAACTGTTTTTTCTCTGCTCCGCAATATTATTAATATGTGCTGTTGATTAAAGAGTGATTCAATTACCCGCAGAGTCATATTACTTTTCAGAAAGCATTTATCACCATGTTGATCTTAATTTTAAATATAAATCAGACAATCATTTCTGCCTCCTATGTTCATTGTATTTATTCAAGAATATTTAACAGTAGACAAAGGGTGACTTATTCATTATTCATCCCAAACAAGGCAAGTGTGGCAATTTGAAAAGCCTGACATTTGAGCTTTTTGCCAACACTAGCAAAATTATATCCTTCCTATTGTAAATCAATGAAGTAGAATCATTCTGTACAATAGAAATAAATTGCCTTGTCACTTTAATAAGGCCACCTTATATACAACCTTCAACCAATGCCATTGTGCAGAGAAAGGGTGCATCCTCTTCTTCAGCTGCCTTAGATCTCAGTTGGCTTTCCAATTAAATGAACGTCATCTAGGTCTTTCACTTCTGTTTCTTTTTATTGAGCGCCAATGTCAGAATGTCAGAGGCTTAACTTACTTTTATGCATGCACCACAGTGGATTAAGTCACCTTAATGTCCTACTTAACAAAGCACATCTGTACTTTGTAGGTTGTATGAGACTTAAACTGGTACAGGTTTTTTTTGGATTGATACAAAATAGCAAACAAAGAGAACATTATGTAATGCTGTCCTCGTAAAGCAAATAGTCAAAATACCAAAATATTCATCCAATATTTGACGTGGTCATGTGGCCTAATTGGAACATCGATACATCATATCTCTATTACACAATAGTTTAATGCAAAATAAAATGTTTGTGACAAAAAGAGTCAATGTTATCCCTGGCAACCAATCAATATGTTTTCATAAAAAAAGTGCAGAAATCTAATTTTTCTTAACTCTTTTTTTTATCAGGGCAGAAGTGTTACACAAATCTTCTGGGACCCAATGCAAAATCTGTAACTGGGTCCATCACCTTCCATATGCAATTTATATATGTTTCATATGTTTTAAATACTGAAGAATTTTAACTGCTCCCATTATCTCTTCATGCTCTATTTTATCCTTGTAGCTTAGTATGGCTGTTTATTCTACAGTCAATAAACCTGTATGTGGTCACTTCTCTACATGTAAAACTTAATAGAATATATTAAAGTGTCAAAGAGTCACTTTTGCCATGTCAAAAGTTTTGATCGGGTTCAGGTCTAAGAGTTCAGACCTGTAGTGATAGAGCTGGGAGAAGACAACGCTAAGCGCAGTCCTTTTCCGGCTCTGTGTCACTTGATCAGTCAGGCTTATAATGGAGCTCTATGGAGCCCGACTGATTATGCTGACACACAGCGGGGAGAGGACTCGTCTAGCACGGTCTTCTCCTGGCTCTATTGGTACGGGACTGAACACTCAGACCCAGATCAATCAAAACTTTTAATAGTCTCTATAACTTGTCAAAAGTTTTCCCAAAGGACAGTGACACTTTAAAATGGTAGTCACAAGAAGTGGAATGATTGCTGAACAACATATAGACTAAAGTAGGCTGCAAGAAGAGAAGTAAGTGATACAAAGAAATGTGGATAGCAATGTAAGCTTTTTCTATCCCTTTTTCAATTTCTAATTACGATTCAGGCTATAGTGATGATCTTACAATTATTTAGTTTTCAATATCACAAAAGAGATAATCCAACATGTTAGGACATTTCTAGTGTGGTCAATATATATTGCTGGCACATTGTAGAAGATGTCTCATCAACCACCAGTAGATATCTCATTCTGTTTTTTGTTGTTTTTTTTTACTGTGAATGGTAACCCATAAGCTGCACATATTTATTTGTTTTTAAAGAAACTACAACACTCATCATACATTATATAAGAATAATATCCTGCATGTTACTTTTAATGAAGTTGTAACTTGTAACATTCGTTTCTCATTTAGTTGAAAGGCTACTTGGAGGACCTCAGACCTAGGGATATAAAAAAAAACTGCATAGTAAAAACACAATATATCCTGATGATACTAATAGTGCAGCAATACAAGGCCCTGTCTCTAAGCAGTGTAAGGATGCCATATACAGCAGTACATACAACTAATAGAGACCAGTGCCAGGATCTGGACATAGAGATGCAGCAAGACAAAACATAGGAAGTGGGGGAAGGGCTTAGAGTGTGCTTTGTGCAAGAGAAAGGAAGGGAGAAACTATGTATCTGCAAGCTGTGTCTGTTCTCCAGAGGATATGTACTGTCCATGAAAAGTAAATCAGGGCTTCCCTCTGATCTTGGCAGCAGCAGCAGTTGCTGTACTTAGTGTAACCCCTTCCTTGCTGTGCAGCTCTAATCAACAATTAAGTCAGCAATCAAGCGATAAATAAGCAAATGCTGATTGTTCAGATCTGACATGTCAAAAATAATTGGCTATCAGATGCACATCTCTCCATGTAATAGGGAATATATTGCCTACATAGCAAGCAGTGCTCTAATTTACTAAAAACAGGTGTGGGCTGTTTCAAGGTATGTAAAGAGTAGATATCCTCTTCCAAAGTCATCTTAGAGCCAACTTGTGTTGGATACTACTGGTGTGTTATTTATCCCAGCATAGTAAGTACAAAAGTGAAAACAATGCCAGAATAGCTCATTTTTGTTCATCTTACCATCTATAAAAAGGAATAAAAAGTAACTGAAAAGTCATATGTCATATATAAAAAAAAAATTAAAAAACATATATAAAGAGAAAAAAGTTTTAGGATGCAGCAGTTTCTGACATCATCATGCTTTTATTCCATATCTGGAAGTCTAACAGTCCTGACAATAGCTTAAATAGAAAATAAATACTAAACTAGTATATTGCTGTGAAATAAAAGGCCTAGATTTTTAATATTCTTATGGTCCCACAGCAGTACAGTGAAAAAAGGATTTTATACCAACAATACACCATATGACCAAAAGTATACAGACATTCGAAACTATTGTGTTCAGGTTTGTAAAATCAAGCATGCATTCATGTCATTCCCATAGATAAACATTGATAACAGTATTGGTAATACTCCATTCAGTCACTTTAAATATGACATTGTCATAGAATGCCAACTATGCCAGTAAGTTAATAAAGTCTTTCATCTGCCCTTTTTTATTACACATCCGTCTATTCTGTCTGCATCTGCAGACCTACAAATGTGGACAGACTAAGAACCCATTTATTTCTATTGCCCCATACGCACATCAATAGGAGTTACTGGTCCGTGTTGGGGCTGGGATTTGTGGCAAAAAAACTCTATTCTGACTGAATGGTCCATGCTAATGTGGACAGCTACAGATGCACATCCGTACTGCTGTCTGTAGCTGCATGTCTACGTTGCGGACAGCTCTACAAATGTTTGAATAAGACCTTCTATCTACGCCGAACTGCAGAGGTCCCAATCAGTCAGGGACAGGTACTTCTTCTGTCACTGACCCTCTAAATGCAGTGATTGCTATAGATTGCAGAGTTTAAAGGGTTAATGGTAGGCAGTTGCATGAGCCCAATTGCCTGTCATTACCCCTGGCTCCTGGTAAACATTTAAACCCCTTAATGCCAGAAACATAAATATGTATTCCTACTGCATGGGGCATCGGCAGTAGGAATGTATATAGCCATATGGCTGACGTGGGGAGTTAAAAATATTTTCATGTATAATGATGTCTTTGGTCTTTGGTTGTTTAAAATGGATAAAAAAAAATAGATGACAGTTGTAAAAATCAAAAAATGTGTGTCTTAACAGTGGTCTGTTAAGTGGTCTACAGCATTTCTATAGTGCACAGGGATTGTATTCATTAGAAAACTCAATTACCAGTTTAGGAGGCAATCCCAGATCAAATATCCATCAACCCCTTCAGCAAACCAAAAAAAAAAGGGCTGCACTTCTAATATTAAAGCTGGTATGTGGATTGAAATCACCAAGTACTTTTCCAGGTACAATTGCTAGATCACTAGAATTATGTTGCTAGTTTCTGGCCTCATATGTTTATCATTCCTTTACTGAATTCAAGCAGTTTATATCTGAAGCTTTAGGGTGCGAACACACACGACCGATGCACAGCAGATCAGCAGCAGATCTGCAGCAGATTTGATGGTGCATTCAGTTATTTACATAAAATCTGCTGCGTATCCGCTGCGTTTTGCAGCAGAAAAATCACTGTGATACGTTGTGTGTGAAGCTACCCTAAATTTTCTTAATCTCTTACCTGCTTCTTTATTGCATTCTTGTACTTGACTTGTGCCAGCTAGGCCCTGCTCTTCCTCGGTTATATTGCTGGTAGCTAATAACAACATGAACAAAAACAGGCTTGTATATTACATGTTATATATATGACATGTATATATATGACATGTTTCATGTATTTAATTTTTGTTTAACTCCTTGCCAGGGACAGTTTGTACCAATACAACAAGGGGACAAAAACGGAGGTACAACAACGTAAAAAAAGATAACTTTTTTTTAGAAAGAAAACATTTTTTTTTTTTTTTAAAAAAGGCAGTTTAACAATAAAGACTTCCATTACTTTCCCACAAAGTGTAAAAATAATCACAAGGTCGCATGTACTGTAAAAATAGTACCAATAGAAATGACGTCCTGCAAAAAAAAAAAAAAGCACTCCCACAACTCTGCTGTCCCAAAAATAAATTATAGTTTTTTAAATAGGGCGATGCAAGAAAAGCTTGTTGTTTTTTTATTAATAGTGTGGTGTCCCGCCACGGGTGTTTCTAGTCTTTACACCTCTCGCAAAAGGACAGATTTATTTGACAGATTTTTGAAGCCAAAGCCAGGAATGGAGTTGAAAAGAGGAGAAATCTCAGTTTTTCCTTTATGATCTGTTCTCTGCTTATAGTCTGTTCCTGGCTTTAGCTTCAAAAATCTGTCAGATAAATCTCTCTGTGTAAAAGCACCCTAAGGTACTATGCTGTGCACCTGAGCTAGGTTCCCTTTAATCCAATAGATATATATCTTGGGATAGCTCTCATTACATACTATATAGCATGTGAGAGAGCACTAGGTTTAAAGAAGTACTCAGGGGCTTGAGACATTTCATCCGGAGGTGAGACAATCACAAGGGCTGTTTGCGGCTGGGAACACTGGCCACAATACTATAATTCTGTGGCGCAAGTGGTATCTTCCTTTCCCGCACTTATTTGGGGAGGGTAATACCAGGTAAGGGCCAGAGTGGTCCTTGAAGGATGGGCCGCTAGCCTGCCAGTCAAGGGCCAGTGTCGTGTGCTTGCCCCCAGGCTAAAATTTGCCAGACAGCCCCTGGGGTCCCCCCACACTGGTAGGGCATTAGGTGGTATGAAGATCCAAAGGTCAAAACACGGCACAAGTATTCTCTTTTTCTTCTTAAGTATCTCTCTACCTCATCCTCCAACATCCCAGCAGAGCACAGTAGTACTTGGACATCCTCCTCTCTGCTACTCTGATTTTTTGTATCTCAAAACACGCAACCAGGTCAGCACGACTGTACTCTTCACTTCACTCCTTCCACAGATCTGGATCCTGTATTGTCAAGTGTATTATCAAGTGTAACGTACCCTGTCAAAGCAAAGTGGTATGTTCTGCTGCACACAAGTACTTTTGGAGTAAACAAGAGATTATTTATGGTAAAGAGACTCTGTGATTCTTTGCCCCACACCAACACAGTATATACACACTCCTTGGGACATTTTCCCTTTCTGTGGGTGACAGTAGCGATAATCCGGGAGGGTCACTACACCACTCTGGCCCACTGTGATAACAACCCACGGGACCCTGTTGCAGCCCGGCAGGACACTGACCACAGGGGAACAAGGTAAACTAAAAGCTGGTGTGCCACCATACCTGTTTGCCTAACCAACACTGGCGGCACGACACAACACTCTAGGGTCCGGCTGCATCTCGGCCAACCACCACAGAGCTAGTGTCACACTCTACCATCTAGCAAGTGACTGGCCGCTCCTCCACCATAACACCTCCAGAAGTCACCACATTACCTCCCGAACCACCCCCACCCCCGATCTTACCCCTAGAATAGAACGTGCACCTATAGTTCAAACAATTTTGCACACCACAACACCAAAGATGTTTATTTATTTTATATGGAAACGGGAAGGGGGGATTTGAACATGGAGTGGGTGTTTTTTTTTTGTATTTTTAAAAACTTTTTTATTTTTTGTACACTTAAATAGTTATGGATGGCTAAATGACTAACATTAGTGGAATTACTGTGGTTAGTCATCAGCAGTGGGTATCTGCTGCACATAAATAGCACCTAAATAACAAGATGATGACACATTTTCAAGTGAAGTATACATTTGCAGTGCTTAGGCCATGGAGGTTTCATGGACTGATTGAAAATTTAGAGGAGATGCTCGGTTTTCTCCTTACCTATTTTGGTTGGACTTTCTTCAATATCTGCTAGCTTTTTCTTTAGTTTTCTGTTTTTGCAAAACCTGCACAACAATTAAAAAAAATGAAAAATATTCCCTCTATCCCATTCACATCTCTTTTTCTTTTCCATTACTGGTATATGTTGGGATACCAGTAAAAAGACATGCTGATGTAAACTTAACCAGGCCTATTGCACTTACAGGACAGAATATAGTCTACAGAGTTCAAAAATGAAGTGTCTCTCTCTCACTCACACACACACAAGTTACATGCTGGAAGATTTGTTAATAAACCATGCGTAAATGTCTTGTCAGTGTACATCCACCCATAAGGATCCCTTTGATCACCTAAAGGAAAAATTCGGGCAAAGGTAAAAACCAAGAGAGGGCAGAGATTGGTGCAAACAGAATAATGAAGTGATAATTACCTGTCCCTGTGCCCACGCAGTGCAGCACCCCTGCTTACTGTCACCGGACGGTCTGATGTATCTCCAGCTCCTCTGAAGGACACCTCTGAAGTCACTGACTGGCTGAGCGGGAAGCTCCTGTTGTGTTGGCATTTGCAATGCAGCTGCAGGGGCACTGGGATCTGTAAGTATAACTTCATTATTATGTTTTCACCCCCCCTCCCCATTTTTTTACCTTTGCCTGAAATACCCCTTTAGGGTAGCTTCACACGTACCGCATCCGCATCGGATTTCACACTGCAAGATTGCAGCGAATTCCACTGTGGATCCTGGTAGTGTGAAGTTGAATGGATCACATACCCGCACCAAAACTTTCATTCCACTGCCAGTATGTGACCCAGCCCCTTTAACCATCCGCAGCCCGCAGCCCCCGGCCCAGAGAATGCATTACCTGCTCTGCGCCGGGGCTGTGTGAGGCTCTCGGCTCCCGTCACTCCCGTCAATCTGTGCTGATGGGGACCAACGGGAGTCGGGAGCCTCACACACAGCCGCAGCACAGAGCAGGAAATATATGCTCTGGACCAGGGGCTGCGGGTGGCGGGGGGTTAAAGGAGCCGGGTTACCCAATGAATACCGCTGTGAATATGTAACCCCATAGACCTTCACACTACCAGGATCCGGAGCAGATTTCGCTGCAATTTTGCAGCGTAAAATCCACTGCGGATCGGGTATGTGTAAAGCTACCCTTAAACAAAGAGGTGCTATTGTGTAGTGTAGTCTTGCATGGTTCTACGTAGATAAGAAAATATTTGTGTTTTGCAGATAAACGGTACTTGGAACACTCCTATCATATACAGTACTCATGAAGTCTAAATAGTTATTAAAGGTTTTGATTTTTTTTGTGTTCTTCAGTTTCTGCAAACCTACCTTATTTTCATTAACATCTGGTACAGTGATATGGTACTTACCAAAAACCCAGCATTCCCCAAAATAGAATTATGATTATAGTGATTAAGCTGTAAAACACCATTAGGTGGCCTGCAAAGGAAAGGACAATTCAGTTTTTAATTTAAATTGGGATTCATGTCTCCACAGTGAGCCATCAGATTTCCCCACACAAAGATTGCTACCCTTGGTGCAATTGTAGTTTACCAAGCTGAGACAAACACAAAGGGTACTATTAGACAGGCCGATATGGGCCCGATAATAACAGTAATAACAGTTTACTGGGCCTATTACACGACCCGATAATCGTTTAACAAGGGCTGCATGGACTTCATTACCGATGTCCTTGCAGCCCTGGCTTAAACTGTATACTTTACCTATCCAGGCTCCAGGGCTCCTCCTGCGGTCTGCTTCTCCCAGGTCCCGCGCACTGCCACTTCAGAGCGACCTGTCAGCTGAGACAGGCCGCTCTGAAGCTGGAGCGCGGCACATGTGAGAAGCAGAGCGCAGGAGGAGCCCTGGAGCCTGGGTAGGTAAAGTATACAGTTTGCATATCGTCAGCCGCCGGCCACGCACTGCAATGCACGGTCCACAGAGGACAACGATCATCGCCTGATTGTTGTCTTTATTACGCGGAACAATAATCGGCCAGATAGGGCTGATTTGGCTGATTATCATTCCATGTAATAGTACCCTAACTCTCTGAAACTGAATTGTAAGTGCATATGTAAACTTAAACTTTTATTATATCGTTCAAAGCAGTGTTTACCAAGTCCAGTCCTAAAGGCCCATCAACAGATCATGTTTTAAGTATGTTTTTTCTTTAGTATTTCACAGGTGATATAATTAGTCAGTACATCATGAATTACCCCAGGTGTTATTTATATGGGATATCCCCAAATCATGAGGACTGAAGCTGGACGAGCACTGCTTTAGGGAGCTCGAAATAACATTGTATCCCCAGCAAAAAATTTACAATAAAATTTGCCTAAGTGAAATGGGAGCTATTCCCACTGTCATTAAGCTGTAATAACCATAGTTGGTAGTGAAAACCACCAGTCTCCAAGTCTCCTTATATTGTCCTTATTAATATCTTCTTGAAAAGCAGGAAAATTGCCCTGATAAAGGCAACTCCAAGCTGGAACCTTATTCTGTTATGCCCTCTTTTGCCCTTTTTGTTCCTATGCATTTCTTCCTTCTGTACGGTAGGATTCTTTAAGGTAAATTTAAGGTTGCGGTGTAGATACAAAACAATTAAACAAGGGTATTTCCAATATTTGTGGCATTAACATAAGCCTTTCTGGCTGGCCAATTGACAAAATCTACGGTTCCGTAGAGGCAAGTAATTGTAGACAGTGTCCTTCATGCAATGACGGACCGTTACATTTTGCATGTGATCCACATAATTGTTACTGAATCTTACTGTATTTCATTTTCACTGCAAATGTTTTAGCCTAGGGCATTTAAATGACTTTGACTGTAACACGGTTTTGGGCTTCCTGAATTATGTTGCATTGCAGCCATTAGTGGCGACAGTCACAACTTGACAAACAGACATCCATCCAGCATCTACTTCTAGTTGTAGTCACTTTTAGGTTTCTAACTTCCATTACCTCTGATACGGCATGATTCAGAGTGCTATATGGTAATCTTTGGCTGTGCGACCCAAACTCACCATTTAGCCCTAGCATTAAGCAGGTTCTCCATTGACAAACATTTTGGAGAACACGCATAACATGACTGAATGTCTATTTTTGAGTATTCTTAGGCTAGATGCAATATACCTTAGCAGTAGACAAAAAAAGACTTTCTTGCAGCAAGTACTTTTTACAGAAGGGTCACCTCTTCACCTGGCAAAGTCTTTTTATAGCAGGCATCCATGAAGAAACAGCAGTCTAGCAGGACACATCCTATTCTTGTTTGATTTGCACTGCAGGGTTTATTCAGAGGCTGTTCACAAACTAACAAGGAATAGTTCACCAGTAATTCACAGTTTAATAAAAAAAGAAAGTGGTATTCTCATCTTAACCAACATAGCTATAGGACACATCAAGTTAAATATTTTTGAAAATAAACAACAAACTTGTCTCCTTCTGTTATTCTGCTCTTTCCCTCCCATTAACAGCTCATTGTCTAGGTTACAGACCATCACTCTGCTCTAAAAGCAGTGGTCTAGCTAGGGTATATATAGCTATATTGTAGATTATTGAGATATAGTGTATATATACTGTATAGTATCTAAATCTGTATACTATAGCTATATACACTCACCGGCCACTTTATTAGGTACACCATGCTAGTAACGGGTTGGACCCCCTTTTGCCTTCAGAACTGCCTCAATTCTTCGTGGCATAGATTCAACAAGGTGCTGGAAGCATTCCTCAGAGATTTTGCTCCATATTGACATGATGGCATCACACAGTTGCCGCAGATTTGTCGGCTGCACATCCATGATGCGAATCTCCCGTTCCACCACATCCCAAAGATGCTCTATTGGATTGAGATCTGGTGACTGTGGAGGCCATTTGAGTACAGTGAACTCATTGTCATGTTCAAGCAGAAATTGAGACTCATCAGACCAGGCAACGTTTTTCCAATCTTCTACTGTCCAATTTCGATGAGCTTGTGCAAATTGTAGCCTCAGTTTCCTGTTCTTAGCTGAAAGGAGTGGCACCCGGTGTGGTCTTCTGCTGCTGTAGCCCATCTGCCTTAAAGTTCGACATACTGTGCGTTCAGAGATGCTCTTCTGCCTACCTTGGTTGTAACGGTTGGCTATTTGAGTCACTGTTGCCTTTCTATCAGCTCGAACCAGTCTGCCCATTCTCCTCTGACCTCTAGCATCAACAAGGCATTTCCGCCCACAGAACTGCCGCTCACTGGATGTTTTTTCTTTTTCGGACCATTCTCTGTAAACCCTAGAGATGGTTGTGCGTGAAAATCCCAGTAGATCAGCAGTTTCTGAAATACTCAGACCAGCCCTTCTGGCACCAACAACCATGCCACGTTCAAAGGCACTCAAATCACCTTTCTTCCCCATACTGATGCTTGGTTTGAACTGCAGGAGATTGTCTTGACCATGTCTACATGCCTAAATGCACTGAGTTGCCGCCATGTGATTGGCTGATTAGAAATTAAGTGGTAACTTGCAGTTGGACAGGTGTACCTAATAAAGTGGCCGGTGAGTGTATAAACCAGCTAGACCTCTGCTTTTAGAGCAGAGTGGTAGTCTGTTACCTGAACAACAAGCTGTGAGTAATGGGTGTGGGTGGGGGGGAATTACATATCTGACGGAGACAAGTTTGCTAAATCAAAGTACAGTGGTGCCTTGGATTACGAGCATAATTCGCTCCGGGACCGTGTTTGTAATCCAAATCCACTCTTAAACCAAAGCAAATTTTCCCATAAGAAATCATAGAAATGCAGACAATTGGTTCCACACCCCAAAATAATGATTATTCTGGATAACATGTAAAACAAATGAAACAAACATTCAGAAACAGCAGAATGTGTGATATTATAAGTTACTAAACAGTAATGGAGAGGATGGGAAACACAAGGGTGGACAGAGACTGCAGGAAGCATAAAGGGATGAGCAGGACAGATGTGGGCACAGTATAGCAGCACTCTCTGTCCGGGGAGAGAGAGGTTACAGCTATAAAGAGATTACCTCCACAGTCCTGTCCTCTGATGTAAGCCCCAGCCTGAAGTAGATCTGCTATGATTTGGAAGATGAGGGAGACTTCCTGGGTCAGAGAACAGTAAGGTAGACCCCGCTATGCAGACCATGCCCCTTCTCCACCCGCACTCCCACCAAGTACAGGGAGCTCTTAAACCAAAGCAATGTTCTTAAAACAAGTCACAATTTTGAAAAACTGTGAGCTCTTAAACCAAAATGCTCTTAAACCAAGATACTCTAAACCAAGGTACCACTGTATTTGTAAAAATATTTAACTTGACGAGCCCTACAAGTATAACTATATTAGTTGAGATGGGAATATTACTTTAAATAAACAGTTTCTGAAATGCAATACATTTGGTATAACAGCAATTTACTGGCAGATATCCTGAATAGGTGTTTAACTAACCATGCTGTAATTTGTTGTGCACTTTCAGTGCACAATCCGTCTAAAAGTCCACAACAAATATACCATGTGTGAATATCACTTTCTTGCCAGGATCTGTGAAAACAAACTGAGTAGGATAGGATTATTTCTTTTTTCAAACACAAAGCTATTGAGCATTGTAACACAAAATATGTCCAAGTAGTCTGGGGAAGTCACTGCAAAATCATCCTAAATCCCTATTACAGGGCCCGATAATCGGTCAAAACATTTTTTTTTAATGAACAGGCATTGGTCAATGTGGCCACTGGCTGATTAGGGCAAAGGGCTGCACAATGACCAAGTGATGTTAGGGTCCATTCACATGGAAAGATTAAGTAACAGATTATCTGCCAAAGATTTGAAGCCAAAGCCAGAAACAGACTATGAACAGAGATCAGTTCATAAAGGAAAGCCTGAGATTTCTCCTCCTTTCAAATCCATTCCTGGCTTTGGCTTCAAATCTTTGGCAGATAATCTTTCTTTGTAAATGGACCCTAATAGGCACCAATCAAAATAACTGGTGCACATTTCTTAAGTGGCTCAGGCATGTATTACAGACCCATGTATTAGTGGCACTCAAGAAGGTAGTTCAGGGAAAGGGTCAGTAGATCTGTATAAAACACATAGCAAAGATGCATGCATTTAATATCTAATATATATGTATGACTCAATTCTCCTCATGCAGGGATATGTCCTATGTATGGATAGCATTTAACACCCTGTGATTCAACATTCACTCCTATAATGAAGGTTAAAACATAATTTAGGTTATCTGTAACAGCACTGTTAGGCTATGTTCACACAATTTATTTTTTATGACAAGAATGACGATTGTTGGCAATTAAAACAACAGCCGTTCTTGTCATAAAATAACGCACCGCATTGAACTCTGTTCACACGCTGTACTGAACAGCGGCTAGTGCACGAACACTGGCCGTTGTTCCCGCTCTATACACACAATGTATGGTCGTTCTGAAAGCTGTATATTTCACAGACTTCTATGGTTAATTGGATTGCAGGCACACCCAAAATCCAAATAGATATAAAAACATGTTCCTGTGGCCGATATGGCAGCATCGGCTGCAAGAACATGTAAACAGCGGCCGTTGTTTGACACTGCAAATGACAGCCATGTCAAATAACAGCTGTTGTTTTAACTGTGTGTGAACATAACCTAATGGTGTTGTTGCTCTAGGAAGGTACTAAGTATCTTTACAGAGACCTGATTGATGGAGGGACTCAAAGAGGTTATCAAGGATTAGAAATTGTATTTTAGGCTCGGTTTCTAAATAAAAACTAGAAGATTATTGTATTTGGATGCTTTTAATTCCTTCCATCCATGTCTCTATGACATGTCAAAAGTTTTTCTAAATGACAATGACACTTTTTGGTGGTGGTTTTTCTAATTTACTATCTATATTACAAAATAATCTTGCAGTTTTTATTTTTACCACTGGGGCATAAACTAAGCTGAGACTTTCTGATCTTTCTGTAGTGATAAGAGGAGGCTGCTGTAAAGTGATCTGTACAGCACTGCAGCAACATGTGACAACAGTAGAGAAGACTCTCAAAGGGACAGACTGTCTATTTCCATCAATGTCCATGAGCCTGGCTGTAAAGCATGTTACTGAATGCTGTTAAAAACAACTCAGTCAATATGGCAGGCCCATTACAATGTTAGAAAAGTAAAATTTAAAAAAAAAGCCAAATATTAGAATAAAAGAACGAGTTTTGGTATCTGACTCTAATTAGTAAAAGAAAATCTAGGTGACACATTAGGTGACAGATTTGAGCCAAATTTTATCTATATTATCAAACAAAAAATGTCCTTTTTATATAATTTTAGTTACAAAGCTATCCAGATCTAAACAAAACTTAAAACATTCAATAAATACACACCTGTCAACAGGCCAACAATGTGTTTTCTGGAAAAATGGTGATTGAATTTGGTCATATTTAAAACAGGTGTTTGTCTGTAAAATAACAAAATGTACATTAGATTTTATTATTTAAAAGAACAGAGAGGTCCTGAGTCCAACATCTGAATGAAGCTGCTGTTTTGCAAATCAATTCCAAAGCCAGGGTTAGGCAACCTGTGGCCTGCCGGCATGTGACTTGCTGGACCATGGTTGTAAAGGCCCTATTACACAAAGCGATTATCGTCCGTATTCGGCTGATAATAGCCTTGTGTAAGGGAAGACAACGATCAGCCGACATGCACGATGTCAACATGTTGAAAAATCAACAATCACAATCAATAGCAGCGATCTGCTGCAGTCACTCCATGTAATAGGAGCAGCAGCAGCAGACTGCATGTATTTTCTATGGGCTGCCCGGACGAACCAGCAATAACCCGGGCGGGCAGCCTCCTCCACAGACAGACAAACACACAGCTCCCAGTGGCCCCCCAACTCTTACCCACTCGCTGCTAGTACGTGTAATAGTGTCGGCAGCGATCGGGGATCGAGGAACAAGCACGCTTGCTTGCTTATCTGAATCACCCTATGTATTAGGGGCTTAATACTGGGGTCTGTTATTCTGAAGTTGTAATACTGGGGTCTATATTATACTGAGGCTGTAATATTGAGGTCTGATATACTGGGGGGTCTGTAGTATCCTGGACAAAAGCGGTATGATAAAAGGTAAAAACATTATATTTACTGTTTATTGCTAAAAAAAAAAAGTTATTTTTCATGCAGTAAAGCAGCAAGTTATCAGTTTAGGCAGCTTAAAGGAGAAGTCCGGCGCAAATTTTTATTAAAGTATTGTATTGCCCCCCAAAAGTTATATAAATCAGCAATATACACTTATTACGGGACACAAAGTGCTTTTTTCCCTGCACTTACTACTGCATCAAGGCTTAACTTCCTGGATAAAATGGTGATGTCACTTCCTGGATGGTGGTGATGTCAAGCCCTGACTCCCAGAGCTGTGCGGGCTGTGGCTGCTGAAAAGGATGATGGCGGGGGACACTGAGGGACACAGGGCACTGGAGGGACACTGAGTGACACAGGGCACTGGAGGGACACTGAGCATCCCCCTGCCATCATCCTCTCCAGCAGCCACAGCCCGCACAGCTCTGGGAGTGGGGTCGTGACATCACCATTTTATCCAGGAAGTGAAGCCTTGATACAATAGTAAGTGCAGGGAAAAAAGCACTTTGGGAGAGATTTATCAAACATGGTGTAAAGTGAAACTGGCTCAGTTGCCCCTAGCAACCAATCAGATTACACCTTTCATTTTCCAAAGAGTCTGTGAGGAATGAAAGGTGGAATCTGATTGGTTGCTAGGGGAAACTGAGTTTCACTTTACACCATGTTTGATAAATCTCCCCTTATGGTTTTTTTCTCCTTCTATTCTGTTTATGCTACTTGGCGCTGCCTCTATGTAATGATGCCATCAGAAAGTGTGTGAAATGTCAGTGGAGCATGGTAGTAGCTTTATATACTGTCTGGATGTGTCACTTTTGAGCTATGTCCACACATAGTTTTCTGTTAGTATTTTGGTCAGTCTAATTTTTTTAACCCAAAACAGGAGTGGGTCGCAAACACAGAAACTGCAAATCTTTCCATTATAATTTTCCCTATGAGTTTTACTCCTGATTTTGGTTGAAAAAAGACTGACAGAAATACTATGTATGAACATAGCCTTTTGAAGTATATACATCAATCATTGTATATGATAACAATTACCTCTGAAAATCACAAGTTTTGTCATTTTAATCTTTAGTTTTAGAGAGATCCTTCTCTCTGCGCCCCACATGTCCAGCCAAGGACATGGAGAATATCTTCCAGCTGGTCAGAAATGTCATCCCCCACTGACGTCTAAGGCTGGGTTCACACTGCGTTTTTGCAATCCGTTTTTTGCAAAAAACGGATGAAAAACTGATTCATTAGTGTGCATTCATTTTGATCTGTTTTTCCATTGACTTCCATTGAATAAAAAAAAAAAACGGATCAAAACGGATCCGTTTTTTTTTAATGGGCACAAAAGTAGTGTCAGCTACGTTTTTGCGTCCGTAAAAAAAAAGGATCTGTTTTTTTACAATGGAAGTCAATGGAAAAACGAATCAAATCGGATAGACACAAATGCATGCGTTTTTTTCATCCGTTTTTTTGCGAAAAAAAACGGATTGCAAAAACGCAGTGTGAACCCAGCCTAAAAAGCACAAAGGTCAAGATGGGAAGATTGGCATTATTGGAGGCTGTCAAGAGTACGAAATCTCATGTATTAAATGACATCTTTGCATAAAATGTTAACAAGGATACAGAAAATTTGTTATTAAAGGTGAACCCTGATGCCGTGCAGCACGGCCAGGAGGGAGATCGCACAGCACAGAGAGGGAGAAGCGAGATCGCAAACACCGGGCAGCACTGGGAGGGAGGGGGGACATCACAAAGCACCAGGCAAGGGAGGCAGGGAGAACGCACTGATTCCACTAAATATAGATGGAGATTTATCAAACATGACATAAAGTGAAACTGGCTCAGTTGCCCCTAGCAACCAATCAGATTTCACCTTTCATTCCTCACAGACTCTTAGGAAAATGAAAAGTAAAATCTGATTGGTTGCTAGGGGCAACTGAGCCTGTTTCACTTTACACCATGTTTGATAAATCTCCCCCTTTGTGTCCCGTAATAAGTGTATTTTGGTGATTTGTTTAACTTTTGGGGGGCAATACAATACTTAAAAAAAAAAAAAAACTTGCCAGACTTATTGGGTCTCTTGAAGCAGAACAGAAAAGCTTCAACACCCCTGCCATAAACCTATTTGAATGTTGCCCAACAACTCAGGACCCATCTATAGCTACTATAAAAGTTGCTAATGATATTTGGTATGAAGGGTATTCATTTGTAATAATAATTTCTTTTGCAGTAAAGGATTACCCTAACTTCAAATAACCGATTTCTACTTTACAACAATCTGAAAGTGAGGAGTGTATATTTGGTCTTTGTCTACGTCTCAGCCTACAATAAATCATTGATATCAGTCATGTAAACAAAGTGTTACTGAAGAGATTAAAACTTTTACAATATCTCTGTTTTGGCCACTACTGTTACGTTCCTTGTAAAGTCATTCATAATGGAAAATGCTTATGACAGGTCTGCTGGATGACTTATGAAAAGACATTTTTTTTTTTTTTTTTTTACTTTAAACAGGTAATAAGAAACTTTCGTTAATGGTGATCTCATAGTCAGACATAACAGTAAATACCTTATTACAGGGTGATTCAGACCGTTTCCTACAGTTTGCCTACCAAGGTGGGATTTTAAACTGACACCAAGCAGGTGGTCAGTTTAAAGTCTCCAGTCCAGTAATATGAACTTCATGCACCAGCATGTCCTGTGCTGCCTGGTTACTGAGCATTAGTACTTGGTACCTGACTTTAGACTGCAGAAAAATAATTGTCTCTTTAAAAAAAAAATGCAGCTCAATATTTGAATGATCTTCCTCACCCTCCCTCTATATGCCCAATGATTGCAGGGGTTAATTTAGCCACATATGCTGCAGGGAACACTCAGGCATAAGAGAATGACAAACCATAATAGTTATTTGTAGGTTAATAACAAATGGTGGACATACATTGAATGGCCATGATTTTAATAAAGAAGTTGGCATATACTGCAGTGGCCTCCTTCTTTCCTTGCTCTGGAGGTGTAGTATTTAGAGAATTGGATGTTCAACAAAAAAAAAGGGAAATCCTGTGGCCATACAGAACTCATCGACGAAAGCAGTCAGAGAATGACGTCACAGATCATTCTAAAGTCCCTATTACACGGGGCAACTGAGAGGAGCAAATGAGCGCTGTCAGCACTCGTTTGCTCCTTGTTCCCCGCTCGCTGCTGCTGCTAATACACATGGCAGCAGCGAATGGGTGAGTACAGTGGGGGCCGTGGTGAGCAGCAGTCTGCTATTCCACAAGGCGACGGCAGCAGATCGTTGCTACATTAGTCGTTTGTCTTCCAACATGTTGAAAGACAAACCACTGCAACGGTCAGCCGACATCGTACATGTTGGCTGATCGTTGCCTTCTATCACACAAGACAATTATCAGCTGTAACGGCTGATAATCGTTTAGTGTAATAGGGCCTTGGTGCACAGTGAAACAATTTGCAGCTGAATACAGTGCGGTTCTCCAACTTGCATCACTGAATGCAAAACTTGCGGTTCCTTAGCACATAACCGCAAAGCAGATATTTATTAGAGTGGAGGGGGTTTCAGAAGTAGGGTTGTGAGAATGGGGTGCCCAAAATTTTGGCTGGTACTGTGTCTTTTAAAGGCGACCTTTTCATATATCTTAAAGGGGGTGTCCGGTGTAAATTAATAATTTATCATGTTGATGGGGCACATAAGAACATAACAGTAGCCTGCTGAGCATAGACTGCGAGGATCTCTATTCTGTAATTCAATTGTTGGGTAAGTATACACCTGTGCATGATAAATTATCAGACAATCCCTTTAAATGACTGCTTTTTAATTCATACATAAAAATAAAGACATAAAAATATAAAATCAGACAGGTTTTATTTTTTATAAAGTACATGTTTATATACAGCAATGGAATACAAATGTGGTAGTGGTCTGTTGGAAGCATTACGAAGCCTGTGTGCATTCTCTCCACAGTAACAGATAGGCAGTACAGAAGCACATTGCTTTACAGTTCCTTGGCAATCTACGATACATTTAATGAAGTGGCTGGTTTACTGTGACCAAATGTGCTACAGTAACTAACATAGTGGCAATCAACATTATATAATCCAGTCTCTCGGGTGAAATGGCTTTTAAATGTGACATCAGCAAAAACCATGTGAGAATGGCCGGCTATATAGGAATGTAAAACATTTAATCCATTTCCTTGCATGCCAGGATAAAGACAACTCATTTTAAAACAATGCACATCTATCAGGTTTAACATATTCAGACCCAAAGTATGGCTTTATATCCCTAACATCTTATGATGTCACCGACATATGAAAGACTAGTAGAACTGAGTTCTTATATCATTAAATATATACATAGAAAAGTCAAGGTCTTCAGTTAGGGTCATGTCTCTGATGGCTTAGTGTCAGTACAGTCAACTGGTTTTAACATTTAAATAAAATAATTATTAAGTAGTACCCCATTAGGGATGCCAGTTTATTACGCAATTCTGATAAACAGATGTTTGTACAGCAATCCTTAGGCTAAGACTACATGAAAGGGTTCTCTAGCAATGTTTTACCTTCTGCTAGATGACGAGACAACATGTCTGGGAAGACTAAGAACAGTTGGACATTACTAACATTGGATAACTAGGAATTCCTTCCAGCTCCTACAGGCATATGGCTGTGCCTGACAACAATCTTATTAAGTTTTTCCAAAACGTGGATACCCTGTAAAATGCTGTCACATGTGAATGAGAACACACCCACATTCGATGGTCAATTGGGTCACAAGTTTGCTGGTAAAACTGGGGTATTACTGGCAAAATTGCAAGGCCACATGTCACTTCACAATGGCTAGTACTGCTGATTTTTAATAGATTTTCTAGCTACAGTAGTAGTCCAGAGAAATACACATTGTTACATGCAGCAAGTTGACTGCAGATGTCACTCAATGGGTTAAAGGAAAAAAAAAAATCTGTAGCACAATATAAAAAGTCTCACTCTAAGCTTAACCAAATGCCAGTTTTAGATGAGCATATTACAGTATGATGTCCTGGTCTGAATACATGTCTGAGCAGCCAAACTAGGGTTATCAGTCCCTATGATAGTTTCAGTTTATTTTCACAAGAACCAAGCCTCATGTATCTTATTTGTCTAAAGACAAAGGTCCTTTTACACAGCCCGATATGCAGCCATGCAAGGTAACAAATGAGCGTCAATCAGCAAGATCGGCTCTCAATTGCAATGCCTTTACACAGCACAACTAGCTGAGCGGCTCGGCTGCATGAATGATCACTGTATCGTTTGTGCGGCCATTTAATTGCATTGTTATTAGCCACACATCCCTTGTTTACATACAGATGCACGGCTGACGTACAAAAGATCAAATTGATCAGTCTCTTTTACATGGGACGATTATCATATGAATGAGTGTGCCTAGGAACGCTCTTTAGCTATAATCGCCACGTGTTAAAAGGGCCTTGGCTGAAAATTAGAAGCACGTCTGGTAATGGAGAAGGCCAACTCTTAATTCAGTATAATAAGGATCTATGCAAACTGTCCCTCGTAGTTTTGATCCTATGAAACATCTGCATGTAACATTTGGGGAAATATGACAGTATGCTCTAATTCATCCCTCTAATGTACAGATATACTACCACAGTACTGCAGCCACCGGTCTTTGTTGATGACCCCTTTTATTTACTGAAATAGCTGGAGTACCCATACACGTTAGCTTATTGTTCATGAAAGTGGATGATTTTCACTAAAATCATGATTTACATTGAAATTTAATAACCGATCATTTTAGCTGGTCAATGATAGACCATCGTTGTTTGAAAACAAGTTACCCACATTAAGCATTCTTTTTATACATTTTTTGGCCAATCGTTAGCAGTGTTGGGCTAACTTACACTAAATGTGGTCAAACCAGTTGGCATAAGCTTTTATTGCTTTAGTCTGCATTAATAAGTGCTGGTTGCCTCGAAAGACCAGGATGGCAGTCTTAGGTCTAGGCACCCAGAGCACTATGAAAGCAGCACTTATTTACACATACTAAAACAATCATTGACTGACCTGTCAAGTTCAGGTTCGGCCATGTTAACTGCAAGTTTGCTCAACACTAGTCATTAATACTTAAATGTATGTGGTTCAGTCAGCTTTTAAATAAAAGGTCATCCTTAAAATCATGGTCACTGAACATATGTATCAGCTAAGGGCCAATATGGCTGAAACGAAGAAGCAATCGATAATCTATCATGCGATCATTTGTTGTTTAACTCTTAAGCTACTTGTAATTTCCTCATTAAATAACTTATTACTGATGTTCCCAATAAACGTCAGTCTCTCACTGGATGGCTTACTTAGATCAAAAGCATATTTACCTAGATAGAAATAACCTGATAATTACAAGTTTTCAAATACAGCAAATAAAGAGTCTTTGGATTCCTAGTTGCATAGTTCATTGCTGAAATTTGCAATGTGAGAGACTGAGCTTTTCCTTGTCTGACTGGTTTTAAAAGCTACTATCAGTTTGGGTTCTTGTGCAGACAATTTGTTGCAGAAATGTCCGAGACTAAAAATCAGTTTAATTAATCTCATCTCATATCTTCTATGATTAGGAAAGTTGCATAACCTTCAAAACAGCTGTGTGTAAATTGTAGGTAAATTGAACAAGAAAAGAAAAATACCATAATATATATTTTTTTTCAAGCCCCCCGCACCCCTCAACAACAAAAAAAATACTCAATGTAAGTGTAAGTTTGTAGTTATATACCAAACATGGCAGTTTGTTTTTCTTTGTGCTTTTTTTTTTTCTTGTGTTCAATTTTTTTTCTGGCACAATCCTATTTAATGTGACACTGTCCCCCTTTTTTGAATTCTGATTTCTCTACACAGGTGTAATGGGTAAATTTAGCAGTTCTCATACCTTATTTTATATCATACGTCATACTGCTTGTTCAAGTAAAAAGTGATCTTTTATCAACTGCAGACTGTTAAGTGGGCGGTTCTTCATGGCAACAGTGCTACAACAGTGACGCTATGGGCGGGCTAAGTGGCGCTGTTGCTATGAAGCCCTGCCAACTTATCACAATCTGCAGCTGATAAAAGATGACTTTTTACTGGAACAAGCACCATGACGTATGACATAAAATAAAGTATGTAAATTCACCCATTACACCTGTGTTGAGAAGTCCGAATGCAAAAAGGGGGTGACAGTGTCACTTTAACTTCTGCATTAGACTTGAAAAATGCTAAGGAAAAAAAAAAATAATAATCAGAAACAAATGTGTTTGTATTTAATGCTACTAAAAATACCATCTTTTCCAGAGGAAAAGGATGGAGGTTATATTTATATCAGTCAAGCAGATTCCAAAAACATATAATGTAATGATGGCTGCACCCTATTCCCTGAGGAGGAAAGGTAATTCCTACAAAAGGCGCTGAGAGCTACGTCACACACACTGTGTATTGTGGGAGTTCATTTTTTTTTCTTAAGCGAAAGCCCAAGGTGAAGATTAAAAAGGAATGGAAAATATAAAGAAAGGGTGTATACTTCTCCTTCCTGCTGGATGCACTTCTAAGGCTCAAAAACTACAAAGGAGATAAGCTCCATTGCAAGTCTATAGAGCCTCTCTCCCCCAGGCAGTCAGAAAAGGAAGTGAGCTGGTGAGAAAAGCTCCATTGAATAGGAGCGTCGGCAGCAGACGCTGCTATATCCTATGGGCTGCCCGGACGATCAGCGATCAGCCGGGCAGCCCCCCCGCAGCTCCCTGCCGCCCCTCCCGCTGCTGCCGCGTTGAAAAGAGACGGCAGCGAGCGGTGAACGAGGAGCAAACGAGCGCTGAGAGCGCTCGTTTGCTCCTCTGACGACCCGTGTAATAGGCTCTTAAGGATCAGGACACCCAGACAAACTCTAGAACATGGTAAAAATATGTTTAAGTGAGAGACACTTTAAAGTAAAACAAAAACTGTTACAACAAGCAAATAGATCATAAATATGTTGTATTATTGCATATCATATAAGGCTATGTTCACACTGCGTAAAATTAAAGCCGTTTTTGGCAGTGGCAACAACGGCCGTAGTTTTTGCGGGGTGGAACAATGCCTTTGTTTCAATGGGATCCCGGCCAGAGCGTATACACATCGTATACGCTCCGTCTGGGATCCCGTGCGGCCCCGCAAATAACTGACATGTCAGTTTTCTGCGACCGCAATTCAATGAATTGCGGCCGTGGGAAACCCTGTCAGTTCACACTATGAAGCGAGCGGCTCCGGACGCTCGCTTCAGTGTGCAGAGGGAAGCTCTGAGGCGGGCGCACTCTGATGCGCCCGCATCAGAGCTCTGCGGCCGAACAGATCATCCGGCCGGTACCGGCTGCGATGATCCGGGTAGAGACTGGCAGTTCCCTGACCCGGCCGGTCCGATACGCAGTGGGCACATAGCCTAAGGGTGTATGCACACTGTTCTCAAATGTGCTGGATGTGGCCGTAAGACTACAAACAGATCTCAGCTAGTATATGGACATTTCCAGCAAAATTGTTTTAGGATTAAAAGTTAGTACCAAACAAATCCCCACCATATCAACCAATTTAGATATCAATGGGAGCGAACACAAAAACATACCTGGTCAGCTCTTGCCACCTATGGCCCACTTAAAGCATTCTGCAGATGAGAAATGAATGGACAGCTGACCGTCCTGTGCTTTCTATCACGTTCCTTTCCAGATGACCACTATCCCTTCACTACTAAAAATTCTTATTTGTAATTCTCAATAGAGAGTTTACTAAATCACATTTTGAATGTCGCATATAAACAATAGACTACATATCTTCCATATTTTGAGCTTGGGCAATCCCTTTTTCCTGTGCCCATGGCACCCACACCTTTGTAGGAGTTAGGGAATGGGGGTTATATTACTAAGCAAATTTCTGCCAAATGAAAAGGTGTCCTCATTTGAAAGCACTTTCAATCATTGGTCTGCTAAGTATACTACCTATACAAAACCAACCCAGCTAAAAAAAAACATGTCCAAAGAACCTCGAAAGAATTTCAATGTAAACCAGAGACAGTCAATATGACTTTCACAGTTTTACTGCTTTTGTACAAGTAAACAAGGCTATAAAACAAGATGAACAATTCCCTGTATGGCTTTTAATGTCCTACACTCAAAGTTTTCAGAAGATATATAAATACTGCAAGACATGACTTCAGACTAGATCATTGGAATAAGTACTAGAAAAGCCAAAACGTCCTGAGAATAAACATGGCCTACTGTGTTATACCAAATATCTCATTGGACGTTGACTATTAATACAGCATCTTTAAGACAGCGGCGTGTCATAATAGAACAGTGGAATATCCTATTTTTACATCTTTCTCTTATGTTTATCTCAGTACTACACTTCCCAATGACAGCAGCAGCCCTGCATGTATTATAAAATGGCGCTGCCACCTAAAAGTGAATACATGGCCATCAGTCTTTTTAACTAGTGATATAGATGTCAAAAGAAACAAAAACTACTCAATAAAGGCAAAATCTCTGCCTTTGCTACTTTTGAGATGAAGAGACAACCTGCCTGGTCATCAAGAGATTGCGTATTACGGTGTTCCCTACTATATTAAAATATTGCAATACAGATAAAAGTGTCTGTCGTTATAACTTTCAAAATCTAAATCAATAACACATGTGATATAAAGCAAGTTTGCAATACGCATTCATCATTGTTTTTGTTCTCATCATGGAAAACAAAGCTGTACTTACCAGAAATCCAGGTCCAGGTCCAGTCTCCTAAAGGCAGATTTTCTGACTTGTGCTGTTTGTAACAAAAAAAAAAAAAAAAAAAAAAAAGACTAAAACACAGGAATTCCAGCCAATACAGAGAGTCACGGCTTAATGTGTCCATCAATCACATGACTGCCTTCTCTCTGTGAGTGCTCAGATGGCCTGGGATACACAGGACTTCCTGTTTTCTGACTCTTTGAAAAAAAAAAAAAAAGAAAACAGGAAGTGCTATGTTTTCCATGGTAACTAAAAAAAAAATGTAAATTGCAAGCTTGCTTTATATTACATCTAGTGTTGATTTAGATTTTGAACGTTATACCGACAGGTACACTTTAAATAAAATAGGACACAAACCCAATTCCTATCCTTCCATTAAGCTTGAGTATCTAGCAGAGTTTTACTGTTTTCTATATCAAGTGGCTGTTGGTTATAAATGGGCTTGGGATCCATACTCACTAATATTAAAGTTTAATTCATATCATGTCTGCAGTGCACTGAGGGAAAAAAAAATCCCCCAATGTTAAATGTGCTGACATGCCTATAGAGTTTATGTACCAAATGGGGTTTCTTCATAACACGTATAACAAGTATATATCAGTATGGTGCAGATTCTGGCGATGAAATGCTCCAGGATTGTTTAGTGAGGGATTCTGTATATGGACACCTTGTGATCAGCGTATTGTCAAGAGACATAAGTGGGGATTGTCCAAAGCAGAGAACCTTCCCAGAACCTCCTTCAATGTATAATGAAAAGTGCAGCAACTTTTCAAAATACTGAGTATACATAAATATACCAGTTTAAGATCTCAACTTGATGTCCGTGGATAGAAACATTTATTGTTAACATTCAGTAGCTAAAACCAAGTTCTAATAATGCCCTGATCACAAAGTTGCATATCTCAAAATAAAGAATTCTGGATTTGCTTAAAGGGAACCTGGCATTACTTTCATGCCACCTGAACTACAAATTATCAAGACAGTCCCTCATGGCCTCTACCTGCCCTGCCAGCCTCGAATGATTGATCTTTCTTGTTTGGGTATAAGGAGAAATCTATCACTTGTATGAGCAAGAATAGCTCAGAAGAAGATTTTAGCCTCTAAATGTCAACATGAGCATTCCCATTTACCAACTTAAAGAGTATCAATCATCTTAAAAAAACATTTGACTTTGTTACAGGGACATGAAAAGTTTTTATCACTTTGGGTCTCAGGAGAGCAAGCTGGGAGAGGTTGAGGTAGTGCATTTCACTCCATGGTTCGTAATGCTCTCCTTCTATAAAGCTCCATTATAAGTCTATATTTTTTGAGACATGTCATTGTTATTGCTTTTTTTATTTTTATGACAGTTACTCGTTAAAGGCTTTGTCTAAGGAGGAGAAAACGTCTTGTGTCTTCTGCTCCCCAGTTATACTTCCACTCCTCCCATGTCTTAGAAGGTAAAATAGGGTATGGGTGAAACCACCATGCAGCAGTGACATCGAGGAGCTATTGGTCATTGTGTTATGGGTGTGATTTTGTCTGCACAGAACTTACACCTTTACCCTCATTTTATCATGAAAGGTTTAGTAAAAAGTGTGAAAGCAGAAGTAGGTGCTGGGAAGCAGAAGACCGGAGACAACCCCTTTAAAGTTCTCAGAGGTTTTGATACACAAAACAAATTAGAAATTTTGATACTTTTTATTATACAGTGATTAAGATTTGGATAGAACTTTTTTTTTATTGTAGAACTTTGTTCTATGTACAACAAGATGGCTCCAGTGTCTTAAACAGATTGTTTTACTCACCGACTCTGACTCTTTGACTGACAAAATTTAAAGAGGTTGTCTTGAGTATTAAAAAAAAAAAAAAAAATAACCTAACAGCAGTAAATGTGACAAAAATAAAATTAACCACTACTCACTTGTTAAATACCCCCATTTGCCAACGGTTCCCACCAGTGTTATGTTATGAGCATACATAGCATTACCGTTATCATATTTACCAACAATTTGTTCTTAAACTCCTGGACAGCCCTTTTAGGAAACAGGCATTTTACTTTTGGTCACATATCAAGTTAACATTTTTGAGTTGCTACATTAATTATAGGGCGAGCGTCAATTCAGCTGAATAGAAAGTCTGTTCACATCCAATATTTAATTGGTTGCAAGGGAGGGGAGAGGGGGGGGGGGGTAAAACACATCCTTTTCAAGGAATTTGTCAGTAAAGAGACTTTTTATATTATATATATATATATATATATATATATATATATATATATATATATATATATAAAGTTAAGCAGTAAAATGTGAAAGAAAAATATGCATGAAGATATATACATCTTTAGATGCCTCCTATGTCACATTAAAGGAGAAACACACACATGTACACATATATATACACACACACATTATATATATATATATATATATATATATATATATATATATATATATATATATATTGTGGCAAGTTGTTAGTGAGCAGTTTAGTTTCCCTTGCTTAGCATGGCTTAAAACACTCTAGCTTGTTTACATGACCATAAATAATGCAATTAAATTACTTTAACACAGGGCCCACTCGCTCAAGGATGTCAATGGTACACAGCCAGGATAGTTTTTTTCTCCTGATAATGAGTAGGTAGACCATTTTAAAATATGTACAAGTGACCAGTATGTAGATCCACAGAAAAAAAAAGTATAAACAGTTTTTAGTGCCCTTTACATATGCATTCAAAACTCTATATACATAAGAGAATACATATCTGTATACCAGCTGAAAAAAACTGGTTAAAAAAAAAAGTAAATCAGACTCTTAGGAACTGTTTCTTCTGCAAAATGAGGTAATTCACATGTAAAGTTAGACAGGTATCCAACCGGTACTGTTAAATGCCTTATGCTTCACATTTGCGACTGCTGAAAGATGTCTCCAGGCAGGCAGCAATGTATGGATTCAGTACAACAGAGAGTCACATTACAATCCAGTTAAATCTCAATTAGCAGTGCTTCAGTTTTTACAAGGACACGCACAAAACATAAGGTCCAAGCGTTTGATCCCTGGCATGGAATAAGGAAGACACTGGATGCACCATTATAAATTGGTTTCATCCCAAGAAGGATCATTCATGTTCTTGAGGACCTTCCTGATGAGCTTCTCAAGTTCTTTACGTGCTCTTTGTTCTTCCTCTAAAGATTTTTTCATCTTTTTGCTATCCTGTTAATGACAGCGTAAAAATCAATACCTAATATCAAGGACGGCTACTGATTGCTCCAAAAACATATGATTGGGAGAAAACATTCTACTAAGATCTATAAAAAAAAAGCTTAAAGTGATACTATCAACCCCATGATAGCCGAGAAGCTTAAGAAACCCAGCACAAAAGGTAATTTTGCGATGTGCTGCAAGCACTGTGAACATCACCTCTGCCTAAGGGTGTGTTCACACGTACAGGATCTGCAGCAGATTTGATGGAGCAGATTTGAAGCTGCAGATTCAAAGCTAATTAATTCTAGGCCATCAAATCTGCTGTGGATCTGCTGCTGATTCAAATTTGCGCCATCAAATCTGCTGCAGATCCTGTACGTGTGAACGCACCCTTAGGGGGAGACAGTATCACCTTTAATGGGCAAGGCAGGTAAATTTTAGTATTTCAAAGAGCCTAACTAGCTACATAAAAATGAAGCATAAAACACAGGTATTATAACTTGCAAAAACTTTATTGTAATATGCATTTATACTCAATAAATGGTTATACTATCTCAAACCTCAAAGTATACAGACCTGCTTTAGCTCTTGAACCTCGTCTTTCAAAGCATAAACTGTGTCAACAAGACTCCTAAGAGGAAACAAAGTTGGGTTTTTTTTGTAAGCGCAATACAAAAGCAAAAAAATCTTAACAAAAATGGCATTTTATCGCTAATGGTGAAGCTCCTGTTATGTGTAATGATGCCGGGCTAACTATTCAAATCGACCTGTTCTAAGGAAAGAGGGTCACAAAAGACTAACATCAGTAAGTGGCAGCAGAAGTGGCACTCCGCTATAGCTGCTAGATATTATATATCTATACTACTAGAGAATATAGCTGCGGCTAGAGGTACTCACTTTTCTTCTATGACAGTCTGACCATTACTTCTCGTTTCCTCTACAATAATTTTTTCCTCTTCAGGAAGTAAAACCTGAGGAGCAGATTCTTTGCGCGAACCTGAATACAGCAAGATGAAGAATGTTAACAGGAGCTCTAAACATCCACATTTTGTACTATACATCTACGGTTAAAGCTTAAATAGTGCCCCACCAGTCTTCAAAAACTACAGCTAAGAAGCCTATAGATGGTAAAATATTAAATCAAGATATCTATATTACCTTATAGCCAGAAGAAAATAGCAACAAGAGATTTAAAGAGCTGAGATCATTGCTGGTGGCTTTAATAGATATAAGCAATGTAGCTGTATGGCTGTAAAGCTGCATTGCACATTAAACATAATGGGGGAAAAAAACTAATGGAAAAAAAACTGTAGCAATATTATTACAACACAATTCACAGTGAAAAACTTACCTAAAACAGGCAATAAGTAAAGGGAACACATTAAAAGTAAGGCATTACATTTGGTAAACTGGCTGTTATTGAAATTAGGACATCTAATGACAAGGACGAGCCTAGTAGCCTTCAGCATAACCTCTTCAGTGCTGAAAAGGCCACGGATCAATGTGACTTGATACTACAGCTGAGAAGGAGCTACGAGGAGGAGGGTTATAAATGGAGTTTAAAAAAAAAAACAAAAAAAAAACACTGACCCTGAATACTGCAGCTGAAGGTCTTTCATTTTCCAAAAACAGTGTTGATTATCTAAGAACTGTCACTCAACCATGGAGAGCAGGTCACATGATCAACACAAAAGCAACAGCAGAGATCTCCCAGAATAACCTTCTATAACCTTTCACATGCACATTTTGCAGCATTTAATGGCATGTATGTTGGCTTGAGAATGATTGACAATCAAAGTACTGCAAAGCAACTGCACTTGCAGTGGAAGGTAAAATTATATATTACCTTTTAAGAAACAGGAACATGGAAAAGCAAGGGACTGAAAAGATGGAATCGAGAACATATGGAACTATCGAAAGCTTTGGAACTGCATAGAACATGTATATAGTCACTTAAATGCATAGAAAAAACAAAACTATATATTTAATACACAGAACACAACTGTACACAAATTAGAGACATGAACATTTATAGACCTTCATAACAGTGCCCGTCTGGGTAGTAAAGAGAAGAAGGCTTCCCAATATTTGTTCGCTGTGATTAAGTGTGGTATAGATTGTGTGACACTATTGGACAGACAAACACTTCTTACAGGAGGGTGTTGCTTCTGCAGTTTAGTTGATTCCATAGGGCACACTGCAGTTTGCGCCATTTTTTTGGGCACGTCCAAGACAATAAGTGGTTTCACCTGCACAATTCTTTTATTATTGGTTTTATTATAGTTATTTGACAAAACTGTGATAAATGGCCACTGCTAAGGGCATAATCTCAGAACATAAACTTGTTGCAGTACAGCTAGTGTACATCTTATTTCTATGTTCTCTACCTAATGGCTATCCTCAACTCCATATAAGAGGTTAAAGATCATGCTCTTTTCACACCAATATCTACCCTAATTAAAAGGTTCTGGAAGGTGAAGTGGTTTAGCAAAGTACAGATAATCTACAAAATTTTGTAATTCCTGATTTAATCAAGATTTAAAATTTCATCCGTTTATCAAAAGTTTTCTTTAGGGTGAGCAATAAATAAGGGTGATGTTAAAGGGGTTATCCAGAGTTAGAAAAACATGGCTACTTTCTTCCAGAGACAGCCATAGTCTTCTCTCCAGTTTGGGTGCACGTTTTTCAAGTGAATGAAGCTTAATTGCAAACTACACCTGAACTGGAGAAAAGTTGTGTTGTGTCTGGAAGAAAGTGGCCATGTTTTTCTAACGCTGAATAAGCCCTTTAAGATTGACAATCTCAGCACTCCATATTCCATGTACAAGAACTTTATTTAAATCATAAAAGTCCATGTCTGTATGAAAACGTAAAAGCACACTGGTCCATAACGTACCAACATGGACCTTTAACTCTTATGATTTAAAGCGACTCTGTACCCACAATCTGACCCCCCAAACAGCTTGTACCTTTGGATAGCTGCTTTTAATCCAAGATCTGTCCTGCGGTCCGCTTGGCAGGTGATGCAGCTATTGTCCTAAAAAAACTAATTTTAAGCTGGCAGCCCCGTGCCCAACGGACGTGGCCTAGATTGTGTATGCATTAGGCTGTCACAACCTCTCTGTCCCTCCTCCCCACCCTCCTCATCATTAGGAATGCTCCAGGCAGATCTATTCGAATAGGCCTTCTATTTGTCAGCTGTGTGAATACTGATCGTTAAGACACCTGTGCAATGTTCAGACAGGACTAAATGTTCCAGTGGCATTCCTAATTATGAAGAGGGTGGGGAGAAGGGACAGAGGGGTGGTGCAAAGTTAGGGCACAGATACTCCCTGTTGGGCACGCGGCTGCAAGTTTAAAAGTTGTTTTTTTAGGACAATAACTGCATCACCTGCGGAACGGATGCCAGGACAGATCTTGGATTAAAAGCAGCTATCTAAAGGTACAAGTGGTTTTGGGGGGGGGGGCAGATTGTGGGTACAGAGTCGCTTTAATTTAATTTTAAATGGAACATGGATTATGGTTGGCAACCTTTGGACTTGTGCACCCACCCTCTGAGATGGACATCTTTGCTGCACAGATTACAACATAGGGGTGGATCTGACTATCAATCACTTAACATTTGTATTGTGAATAAGGAAGCCTGAAATTTATATTTATATATTTGAGAGGCAGTCAAAGATTTTAACCTTGTGTATTCATATCTGCTATTAATATATATATATACATACACACACACACACACACACACACACACACACACACACACACACACACAACAGAAACCACTACCAACCTGCCTGAATAATTTTCTATAGATTCCTGTTAAAGGGAACAACTCCCTCATTTCATAATGCTGAAAACACTGACAGGCTCCCCTATCACAGTGATGTATGATTAATTCAGAATGGCTGTGCCCTCTCAGAGTAATTATGGTTGTAGGTTTGGCCAGGAATAGTGCTCTGAGTCATTGGTGCAGTTTACTGTACTTGACTTACATATCTCTTACTATACACAAGAGATCTGCCTTTCAGGGCCTGGCACACTGTTATGACTGTTTCATATATAACTATGGTAAGATTTAACACACCACAGGTACTTTGCCAAACATACATCAAATCTGACCATACCTGTCCACTTTCTGTGCTGCAACCTATTTAATGCACTACGATGGCACAGATTTAGTTTGTGTTTTAATATAAAGGTAGTGACAAGCACCTGTTTGCTTCTTTTATTTCTACAAGCTATGCCTAGATGTTCAAAATCCACACTATAGTGCCATGTAGTTTCCTTGCACTATATTGACTAAGTTTGTGGAAAATGTGTTCTATTAATTCATCTTAGATGAAAAGTGGAAGACTAAAATAAATCCCATGGTATTTGGTCTGTGTACCTGAATTCCTTCTACTGTAGCCATCATATCCATCAAGTAAAAAAAGTCACTTTTGAAGGCACAGACTAACAAAGGCAAAATTTATTTCAACTGTACATAACAAATGCATTCTCTCTGACTTTGCTTTTTTCATTTTTTTGAGAAAGCAAATACTTCAATTTCATACTGAACCACAAGGCATAATTTATACTGTACAATACAACATTCAGAAATACAGCTGTATTTTAGTTTGTAGTCTTAAGAAGGCAATGTCCCACTAGACATGGCTTTTCTCTTCTGTAGATGAGATGCACAGGAAATTACTCACACCACTGAACACTGGGTAATGTGCTTTGCCGCAGATACAGAAACACTGAACATAGAGATGGGCATTATATAACGCAGAGAAATACAGTGCGACAGTTCATGTCATTGAGGTGGAAAGGGATCAGGACATTTGCTAAACTCTAGTTTGGATCTAATGCCCTTGCTCATCATATATAGTTATGTACATGGATATATGTATATTTATATATGTATATATGTTACAGATTGCATAAACAAAGTGTTCACTTGACTCACAAAAATAGAAACATTGACTATTTTGAAATATTTGTTATTTTACGTTACTCAAGATGCTTGACACTTCAGAACAGTTTAGAATACTTCATAATGCACCAACGCCTTTCAGTCATTAGGGCAGAGATGATAGAAGAGGTGAACCAAAGATGTATCCTTCATGTACTCAAAAACAAAGACCTTTAGAACACAAATAAACTTTGAAAACAGCTGTATATAGCTATCGGGCAGATTTCCATTTCTCCAAATGCAGCCAGTTGTTTACATAATGGATGCTGCCATGGTTGTGCCGACACATGTATACATAGACATACATGCCGCATTCAAAAAATGTTTTAAAATGAACAGTGAGTTTTAAAAATAGATTGGCTGGTTTACATGTGTTACTAACCTTAACTTAGAAATGAGTTTAGGTTTGTGGTCACTTTTGCATCCAAACAATGGAAATCTTGAGGTAAGAACAGTACAAGCCAACTGTAAAAAGCTAAGGAACAGATATGAACGGGCTGTAATTCAATGTCTCCCTACAGAAAGAGTGTTTGAAAATTACTTTGCCACTTGCAGCTTTTATTGTTGCTAGTGGACTGAAGGAGATGGGCTTCATACACCAATGGAGACCACCACCTGCAGTGGGACCAAGGCTGCAGAGGTGAGTTGGTGTGGCTAATATTAATTGTAGGTGGCCTAAGAAATGACACAGCCTAAGGGTGCGTTTACACAGAAAGATTTATCTGACAGATTTTGGAAGCCAAAGCCAGGAATGGATTTAAAAAGAGGATAGATCCCAGTCTTTCCTTTATGACCTGATCCCAGTTTATAGTCTGCTCCTGGTTTTGGCTTTAAAGATCTGTCAGATAAATCAGTCAGTGTAAATGCACTATAATGCAGCTTGATGAGTTTGGTTGAGTAAAGTGCTGTGTGACACTCAGGTGGATTCCGCCATCCGCCCAAATAATTGACATGTCAATTCTTTAAGTAGACGGCGGAATCCACGAGAGCCTAGATTGGAGTCTATGGCACAGGCCAAAAGTCAAGCAGGAAAGTGCAGGGGCAAGTGGCGTAATCCACAGGATGTCCTCCGCGTGGATTCTTCAGTGTGAGTACACCCTAAGGCTGGGTTCACACTACGTATATTTCAGGCTGTATTTGGTCCTCAAGTCAGGTCCTCATAGCAACCAAAACCAGGAGTGGATTGAAAACACAGAAAGGCTCTGTTCACACAATGTTGAAATTGAGTGGATGGCCGTCATATAACAGTAAATAACGGCCATTATTTCAATATAACAGCTGTTGTTTTAAAATAACAGCAAATATTTGCCATTAAATGACGGCCATCCACTCAATTACAACATTATGTGACCATAGCCTTTCTGTGTTTTCAATCCACTCCTTGTTTTGGTTGCTATACAGCCTCACAAATACAGCCTCAAATATACATAGTGTGAACCCAGCCTAAAAGTCAAGACTGAGGCTGATTTTCAAAGGACCCAAGTATAGTAATGAAATGTGTAGATCCAACACAGCTGCAATGAAATGCAGGCAGAGGCGGGGAGGTAGTCATCTGGGCGGCTCCCAGCTAGTGTGTAGTTACCGGGCTCGGAGGGGATGAATGACAGGCAGAGAGGCCAGTAACAGGATTCCATTGACTTCCATTATAATAAAATGGATCAAAAGGCATCTTTTTTTAAAGTTTGTATAAAAACCATGGTCGTTTTTGTGTACGGTAAAAATACGGATGCATTTTATCCTTTTTTTTTAAATCCAGTTTTTATTATAATGGAAGTCAATGAAAAACCGGAGCAAAACTGATATACACGTTTTTTTGCATAAAATGGATAAAAATAAACTGCAAAAACGTGGTGTGAACTTGTAACAGCAGTTATAAAAAAATAAAAAAAATGTAAAAAACTACAAAATTACTTTTCCTAACAGCTTCACTATAGGAGAAAACAAATCTAAAATTCCATCAAACAATACCTGCAGAAAAATGTCTTACTATGGTCCAATAATGTATAACAGAATAATGGCAAATCGATTTAACACTGTAAGCATATTTGTTCACATGTTATAGAATGTGTAACATGTAATACACATCACATTTTTTTAAAATGGGTAGACTCAGAGTGGTGCACATTTTTTTCTGCTGCATATCTGAAAGCCTTATATGTGACATTCACTTCTACAGTGAAAACATGTCAGGTGGCTAGGACAAGGGTTATCCCCAATAAATAGGAATAATCCTAATCTAAAACCACTGCAAAATCCATAGCAGCTGCTGTTCCTATGGCACCCTGTTCTGCTGTCCGGCACTTCCTGGTCAGTATGATGAATTGTCCACAGAGCCAAACACTAGCTCTGGTGGGACACTTCCTCATGCTGACACTGACATGAGGAAGGGACTGGACTCCATCAGAACAGTGGCAGAAGAAGGACGAAGCCATAAAATAATACTCATCTAAACTTTTAATGTTATGGCTGATAATGTGTGAAAGCTCTTGTCCATACAGTTTTGTTTTTAGCATTGTGTAGAGAACAGACATGCCACGTATAGCTTTGATCCATTTGAAATTAAGACTGTAAAATATACCTCCACAGCTGCTCTCCAGCCCAATGCAGCCTAGGCTGGGCGGTCAGTTTGCTAAGGCAACCACACAATGCCCTGCCAGTTCTTTTTTTTTTTTCTTCTTCTTATCAATAAGACTTGCAACCTGACCACTTAGCATGGACTGAGACTTTGTACACAAAACTTTGTAGGACGTTCTGGACAGTAATACTGGTAATACCCACGTTCTTATCTGATTTGGGTTGTGTGCAACACACAGTACTAGTACCGTGCTAGGTGGTCAGGATGTCATAGATTTCCAGGCACAAGTCTTATCTTTCCACGTTGAACTTTGTAGAATGGTCTAGCAAGCAACTCTGGAGGTATAGTTCACTAACATATCTTAATCCCTTAGCGTTTACTTGCACAGCACAAGTTGGTGTGATAGAAAGCATTATTGTACATCATCTCCTAAAGTGAGTAACAGAAAAGCAATTCTAAAGGCTTATCTGTTTCAAATTAGGTGTATATAAATTTCAGTGGGGGCGAGGGTAACACTAGTTATATTATCTTTAAGTATAAAAGATGTAAAGTTGCAGTTTCAGAATTTGTTAAATGTATTCTATAAAACAAAGGTTTTATATACATCTCAGGACACTAAATACAAATAAGAAAAACAATCCGCATTTGGAATTTGTTGGTCAGCACTGCAGTGAAGAAGTCTTCACACAATCATTAGAAATAATGTGCCAAATATTCTTTTTAGTAGACATTTGCTATCTCCCTTGGCAAACAGTCTTGATAATATAGATAATTAATCAAGACGTTTTACAGTAATTTTTTAACTTCTGCAACCATTTTTTATTATTGTTCCAGTGTATGAAAAGTACAAAGTCTTTGAAAGAACATTAAAACTAGAAATACATGGCAAGAGAAGCTGTAGTAATCCTGCACAAGAAACATGCAGAAAACCCTGCAGGGAGACGTGTAGAAATCCTGTGCACCAGGGTTCAAATCTGGCTGATCTGTTACACGTCAAACTAGAAAATAGATGCAAGGGTGGTGTTTAGAGAAGTTGTGTGGCTTTGTCTTTATGACCTACTCAAACACAGAAGTAATGGTCTGATCCACCAATCACTGTCAGTTACTGGCTGAGCGGGCCGTTAGGGTGCATGCACACTATGGAATACACAGAAAACCCGCTGCGGAGTCCGTCGCTGGCCCCCGCTCGCATCTCCACCTGTGCCATAGACTCCATTCTAGGCACAGGCGGATTCCACCATCCGCCAAAAGAATTGACATGTCAATTCTTTCTGCATACAGCGGAATCGGCCCGGCCATAGAATGGGGTTTATGGCAGGGGCGGAGATGCGTGCCACCAGGAGCGGGAACGAGGAATCCACAGCAGGTTTTCAACACGTATTCTGTAGTGTGCATGCACCCTTAGTTAGCAAGGAACCCAGAAAGCTAGCAGGAGGGCATCACTGTAAGCATGGTTTCTATTATTTTATAACCTCACAGTTTGCTATGTAAATGTAACATGCTATCAGGACAGATGAACCTCCTGTAAAGTGTAGTAAGAAAAAATAAGACGTTAAAAAAAGTGATGGCAAGAAATCTACATGTAACGATAAACAGATTTGCTAATATATTTCCATCTGCCAGAAGCAGTTTATTGTACTTTCCTGCTGTATCAACACTAACCAAAAGTGCATTTAGTTAGATGTGGCTTTTACTACACAAGACAGCGGTATGTTGTGTTTTTACCCAACTGCAATGGCTGGGAACATGTACTAAAAAAACAAAGCACCAAGTTTCCTCGAACTACCAAGGCATGTTATTTATAGGTTTCAGGAGTAAGAATCCCCAAACCATACACGTTATAAACTAGACCCTGTACCATCATGGAAACAAGTCAAAAGAGCAATAGATCAAACGGTATAAGATTTAAAGGACTCCGCCCACAACTAAAAATCCTATGCAGACAGGTTGTGGGGGGGAACATAATAAACCTATAGTTTCTTTCACTGAGCCCCCGCAGCGCTGCATAATCGTTCTGGGACCCCTTTTAGCCTCCTCTAGCTTCTGCGACATCACAACCCGGACACAGGAATGCCAACCCAGTCAGTCAATAACTGAGGCAGGACACCGCTGCAGCTGCAGACTGGCTGAGCAGGTCCTTCCCAGGCCATGATGTAGCAGAAAGATGTGAAAAAATTATGTCCGTCAGCTGTCAGAGAGATCGTGACGTGGTGAAGAGCGAGTATTGTTTCTTTATTATGTTTCCAACACCCCCAGCCTGCAATGGATTTTTAGTTGTGGTCGGAGTTCTCCTTAAAAGAAAACACCATTTCTAGCAATGTAGAGTATACAGGCATTAATTCTCCTATTTAGATATATTATGCGTATTTCCATATTTCAAGTTCTTACCATTAGAAGTTGCAGTACCATTTGTAGTGCTGTTGAGCCAAAATTAAAAAATTTCAGTGTATGAGTTTATTAACACGTAGCATACGCTGCAAATTTTACACAAGGAAATCCGCAAGTAAATCTGCAGTGTTACAATGCAAATCATTCATAAAATCCACAGCATACACAGTTTTTATGCAGAGAAACTTGTGGTTTACATGTGGAGGCTTTCCTTGTGTAAAATCTGCAGCATATATGCTACCTGTGAACATACTGTACCCTAAAAATGGCAAGTGGCAGAGGTGTTGTGCAAAGTACAGTTTGATGGGGAACACTTTAGTGACATACAGTACTTCTTAGGCTGATTGCAGCCATACTGTTCTAAACCAGCAGTTACTGGTACATAGTAGCTGCCAACATCTAGGGAGTCACATGAAGGGGGCCTGAGAATAAGTAACACTGGTCTGCACAGTAGGAAGAATAAAAATGACATAATACGGACAAGTAGCAGCGTCTGTATGATGGTTAGAAAAAGGGGTTTCCCCACCGCATATAAGTCTCATATTAATAAAATATGCCATAAATGTACAAGGCAGGAAGCCTCTTTGATACCATCAGATACGTTATATGCATGATGAACAATTAAAATAATAGCAATAGGAACAAAAACACAAAAGAAAATAATTTAAAAATACATACAGGCACATTAAAATAAAACACAAACAAACAGTGATCATAGCAAATGCCAGCAAGTCAAGGATTTTCCCTTGTATCTCCACTAAAGGAAAAGTCAGGCAAAATTAAAAAAGTACAGTGCAAGCAAGAATGTATACTTACCCATCCCCGTGCCACCACAGCGCTGCATCACCAACTGTCTGACTGCTGCAGAAACTCATTTTCTCATTGCTTCCTAATGCATCACGACTGAGAGGGCCGACCTGGCTAATTGATTGCCAGCTCAGCTACTCAGTGACTGCAGTGGGTCCCACCCCAGTCACTGGCTGAGCAGGTAATCCATCAGCCGGGTTGTGACGTTACAGATGGAAGAGCTGAAGGAGGCGCTGCAGGGGCACTGGGATGGGTAAGTATGCATTCTATATGTTTCCCAGGCCCCTGCCTGCACTGTAGATTTTTATTTCACTGGACTTCTCCTTTAAACATCATGTGCTGCATTACCTTCTACACATCGGTTGTGCAAACTTCTCCTGCCAGTCATGTGCTATGCTGCAGAGACTTCCCTCTGAACTAGCTTACTTCCAATACTAACTTAATTTAGAAGATATTTCTATACAAAATTATATATTCACAAAGGTCCTCACAAATCTGCATGGTTTAAAAGGTTTCCAAATTACAAAAAATACACATAAAATGATCACTTCAAAAGAAACATCAAAAGACAGAATACTTAACCTTCCAGCGTATAAAAAAAAAATCCTCACATTCTCTTACATAAAACTAAGCTAGGAATTGGTAGCAAGCACTTTAAGAGTGTGAGGTATATTACCAATATACATTTTACCTTTGTGAATAGATTCCCCCCAGCAGAAAAAGAAACCTGGATTCATTTATATACATACAAGTAGTACCGGAAACTACCCCAGTTCTTAAAATAATCACATTAAAGACAGAAAACAAGTAAACATCTAAGAAAAAAGTAGGTTGTGGTATAACAAGCATTTTGTTAAGAAAAAAGTTTAGAAGTGCATTAGTTCTGGTGAGAGATATATGAGCAACAGCTCTTACGAGAAGTAGACCCCATTCTGTAACTATGGGCTGTCCATATACTGTCATAGTCAGAGTCTTCGGAGAGGTCTGAAGGCTCCAAACGTGAAAGACTACTGCGACGACCCAAGGAGTCTAGACTTGATTGGTCATCATCAGCCAAGACGTGATTATGCATCAGGTCAGTGCCTTGCCATGCTAAGGATGATGTATGGGTGAAATGAAATGGCAATGGTGGGAGGCAAAGATGGAAGGAATGAACAGAGGAAGAGGAGGAGGAGGAGAAGAACGGGACAGAAGAAGCCACAACCAAAATCATAACATGAAACAAAACAAAAAGCAAAAAAGGGTGATGGGAAGAGAGGGAAAAAGAAAATATTGTTAAAAAAGGAGACCAAAGCTTTGCAGATTTCATTAGTTACTTGATAAAACTGTGCAGCCAGAAGATCCCACTATTGTTAGGTGTCACTGAATTTAGTGAGCCTACAGTAACTACATGAAATGCGTTCTGTCTAGGGACTGGGCTAGTGGACACAGCACAATATGGTGACTGATAGAACAAACCAGAAATGCCACCAGGTTAGGTAAGAGCTGAAGATTGAGCTACAAATACTTAAAAGGGCTACCAAGGATTTGAAAAACACAGCTAATTTCCTCCAGAACCAGCACCGCTCTTGTCCTCAGTTTGCATGTGGTTCTGCAGCTCCGTTCCATTGAAGTAAATAAAGCCAAATTGTAACACCACACACAGCTTGAGGGCAGGTGTGGTGCAGTTTCTCAGAGTAAGTAGCTGTATGTTTCTATTGCTGGATAACCTCTTTAAACACTGAAAATGCAGGCATCATATCATAGAACAGAGGGAACTGTAAGTGCCACTAGTGATTTATTCTAGGAAATCTCAGCTTATACTGAACTATGTAGTCATGTGGGCCGTCCTGCAGCTCTCTCTATATGTACACTTCAACACAGATAACAATCAATCACTCAGTAGAATCGCCCACATGACTACTTAGCCCAGAATAAGCAGACACCTTCTGGAATAAAAGGGTCTGACTTCTGGGACCCCAGCCAGCTGGGAAAACAAGCAGTCATAGCTCCCTTTGTCATTTCTCTTACAATAAGGCTCCCACAGCCACTCCTTGTGCAGGGGACCATAACTAAACGGGACTGTTGTACAAAGTTTTATCAGCATTGTGGCTTTCTTATTCTAAGGATTATCTGATACTTGTAATTGCATTTCCATCAATCAGTAAGTGACGGTATATCCTTGCAATATACCAACACTTACCTAAGTGGTAGTAGCCATTTAAGATGGACCAGATCAAGCAAACTGCCATTTGGTGGACTGAGTGCTATGAATAAGACTTGATAAGAATCTGACATCGTAGCTTAGTAGTTTTATCAATAACATGGTTATCTTAACTGGGTAGGAAAACCTATTAGAACAACATTTCTCTACTATATTCTACTATCTGGGTTAATAAGTGAGAACTATGTCAGTGCACACTACATGGCTGAAAAGTTATTTCATATAGATTTATAACATCAGCATCAGAGACAGATGCAACAGGCTGGAAGACATAATAAGCCACTGAGGAGGATGCAGAGGCATAAAACATGAAGGAAGAAAGCAAAATGGAAGAGCTGGATAAAACATGATTGCTTCACTCTGATACAATCATTCAATAAAATTATATATCATCTGCAAAGCACATGGGAAAAGCTGCTTGGTTGTGATATATAAGCAAAGTCAGCAGAAAATAGAAACAGAAAGAGACCTTTCTGTTTATTGCAAAGTTATGAAGAACGTGGCTGGAAATCTGTGGTTCCTTAATATAGATATCTCTGCTTACCTGCTGCCTAAAAAGCACAGAAAAGCAAACACATCCAACCTACCAGCCATGAAAAATAAACACATGCATTTAACACACTGATTAAAGAGTTTATCAATGTATTTTATCACAGAAGGATATGGGATAATTCATACAGAGAAGGTAAGGAGAACTGTTTAAATTGGGACTCCAGCTATTTTTTTTTCTTTCAAATCAACTTGTTTCAGAAAGTTATATTGATTTGTAAATTACTTCTATTTAAAAGAAGTTATGGAGTCTTTCCAGTGTAACATCGTGCTCTCTGCTGCCACCTCTGACCGAGACAGAAACTATCCAGCCAGTAGCAAATGACCGTAGAAAACCTCTCCTACTCTGGACAGTTCCTATCTTGGACAGAGCGGTCAGCAGAGAGCACTGTCTCCGAATGAAAAGAATACATCACTTCCTGTGGAACATACAGCAGCTGATAAGTATGGAACGATTTAAGATTTTGAAATAGAAGTAAATTACAAATCCATATAACTTTTTGAAACCAGTTAATCTTAAAGAAAAAACTTTTTGCCGTAGTACCCCTTTAATATAGAGCTACAGACAACTAGTCTGTGATCACCTTACAGGCCATGAAAGCTTTTTAAGGGTAGTAAAATCATTAGAAATTGACGAACAGAACTAACATTTTAGCAAAATTGCTGCAAAAACCTGATAGAATTGCCATTACAAGTTAGTGGCATTAGACTAAATTCTTCACTTTGCAGAGAAACTACATAAAAAAGATCACTAAGGGAAAATTAACTGGCAATAAAAGTAAAGTACAAAATACATCTGGTTATAATAATGCCAATAGGCAATATAACATTGGCTTTGTTGGGTATATAAAAAAAAAAAAAAAAATAACCCTAGGCCCCGGATTTATCAAATGCTGTAAAATATACTCTGGTGGATACTGCCCACAGCAACCAATCACAGCTCAGCTTTCATTTTACCAGAGCTGAGCTGTAATTATTTCCCATGGTCTGTTTACATCAGAGCATATTTCATAGCATTTGATAAATCCCCCCCTATGTGCTTAAAGCGAATCTGTACCGAGTTGCTAGCACTCTTTATAGTGTCAAAGGGGAGGGGCCTAGAGCTTCCATACCCTGTGCTTGCAGGCCTTTTTTTTTCTTGCTGCCCGTTCTGCCCACCCCAGGGGCATAGTTAAAATGAAGGGCAGCTGCAGGCTTAGGGCACGGATGCTCTAGGCCCCAGCTCTTTGACCCAACACCGCCCAAAGATATGATTTACCAGATAACTGGCACCAGTTTGGTACAGACTTGCTTTAAGACTCAGAGAAAGAAACAATACATAATAAATATAAGCTACAGTGCAGTTCAGCAGTTATACAGTAATTAATCTTTATATGACAAACCAATATGAAAGTTCTGTGAGTTACATTAACACTTACCTAAAAACAACAAACATAGATAAATATCCCACTATAAAACTATACTTTTAAAATAAAGAAAAGGCACTCACTGGAATTTAATGTTTGACGTGTTTTGGCACTTGTACAGTAGGCCTCAATAACTTTTAAAATCTGAGCATCTTCTTCTAGTGCTGCTGTGCCTGAAAACAATGAGAGATGTTTGAAAGAAGCCAAAAATGCAATGCAATTCAAACTATAGGTAAGGGCAAAGAACAAAACCGGTCAGGACTTAAGGGTAAGGGTTGCCTGTGTATCGATTACAGTGTACAATAGGGATGATATTCACAGAAGTGTCTGCGACATGGATAATTATTTACTGGCTAAATATCACTGAAAGCTGCAATTCAATGATTCCTAATGAAACCGAACTTGGAGACAAGGAATCCTTTACCTGAATATTATATGTGTAGTTTTGTGTTAACCAAGACTTCAGAAGAATTTAGTGGTAGTGATTTCTGACAGCCTCAAAATAAGTGCAGTGTGGCTAAGTGTTAGGGATAGCAAGCTGAGCGTTGGGCAATATAGCTATAGGTTGGGAGAGGGAGATTATGCGCTAAACTCAGTAAGAAAGGGGCACAACCTAAAGTTATCTGGTAAGGGGATAATAGAGCCACATGAGAAAGTATTGTTTTTCTGAAAGAGTAGAAGATGCTATTCGGTGGTCTGACTGCTGGGGCCCCTAACAATCCCATTAACAGAGGTTAAATGTCAAAGAGAATGAATGGAAAGGAGGGCAAATGACCCCCATTCTCAGCATCGATGGGCGGCTAAAAATTTTAGAAGGGGGGACGGAGACTTTTGATCTTGAGATAACCTCTAAGATTTCACATACCATTTGCCAAAATTTTCCATGGTGTTTTTAACAATTGTTTTTTACCTAACAAAACCTAAAACAAACAAAAACCACGCACACACACACAAAACACTGTAGCCAGATATTAAATATGTAACAAATTACTACATGGTCTACACGCACAACATTTTTGCTGCATAATGGCGGCATTTTTGGGATGCTTTCCCCATAGACAACTATAAAGGACTAAAGGGGAACCAATCAGCACAAATTACATTTAAGCTCCCAGCAGCGCTACATATGTTTTTTTTTTAAAAGGTTACAAATACAACAAATAAACGTGGTATGAAAAACAGTTCTAGCCCAAAAACTGCATTTTTTTTTTTTTTTTCATTTGTGGATAACCAGTGATGATTTCAGATGTACATGTAATTTACTCTGGCAATGTAAGTAAGAGGAAAAAAATACATAAATAAAAATATTTCAAGCACTAAGATTTCGATTGTAACATCTTCCCCACATACTTTTTCGAAGTGCAAACTCTTCATCTGATGGCTTCCTTTCTGGCTTGCGCTTAGGAAGTAGTTTTTTCATTGTTTTGGGGCTCTTACTGAGATCCTGTTAATAGGGAAAATGTAGTTAAACACATAGTTTTATCATTATTAAAAATTCCATTTTAAAAAAGTATTACAGACCAGATTAACTTTTTTGGGGGGAAAACACAGAAAGGAGAGAAAAAAAAAAAAAAAAAAAACTTGTGTACGTGTTTGTCGATTTAAGGTTGCAAAGTTATTACCATGGTTGTAGAATTGACTAAAATATAAAACTGTTTAAATGTGAAAAGAACCAGTCATCTTATTTACAGTGCACCAATTAGTATATGATAGAAGGAAAGAAGCCGATCTCTGTGATGTACAGGTTTATATGACTTGAAGCAGCGTTTCTGAAAAGCAAAGTAAATCCTGACAGGACTCCTAGAAGAGGAAATAAGAGTCCTATTTACCCAGTCCATACAAGATGACTGATACAATTACTATATAACTAGGTCTGCCTTAAATAGAAATACACCAGACAAAGTCCCTCTAATTGTCATACTCCTTAGTGACCATAAAACATAAAATAATAAAAAATTAAAACTTCATTCAGAAATTTATATCACCCTACACTGGAGAAAAGATACAAGGATAATATGCTGTGAATACTGCAATATGTTAGTTATGGATCCTGTCTTGCCCATTTTCCATTCCTTACCCTAAGCTACACAACCAAATGTTTTCTCAACCTTTACTCTCTATAGTGACCGGGATTGGGTCACTTAATGAGAGGGTATGTAAATTGGTAGATCTGCTGCCATAGCCCTTAGGAACACAATATCCAAATACATTTTTTATCGGTAGGAGAATTACTATATATGGTCACTGTATATCTGTACCAAACAAGGCTGACAGGGTTTCAGATGCCTTTAAGTTGTAGGGAGATAGATACAGGAGTTCATTTTTGGTTGCATGTGAATCTTTGTAAACTATTTTAGTTTTAGGGTAGCTTCACACGTAGCAGATCCATAGCGGATCCGCAGCGGATTTCACGCTGCGAGTTTGCAGCGAAATCCACTGCAGATCCTGGTAGTATGAAGTGAAGGGGTCACATACCCACAGCGAAATTTACATTCTGCTGCCAGTATGTGACCCGGCCCCTTTAACCCCCCGCATCCCACAGTATACATTACCTTGCTGCTGTGCACTGATTGGCTGATGGGGACCGACGGGAGCCTCACACACAGCCGAGGAGGTAATGTATGCTTCGGAAGGGGGGCTTGCGCGCGGCAGGGGGTTAAAGGGGCCTGCTTACATATCCGCAGTGGAATGAAAATTCCACTGCGGATATGTAAATCCATAGACTTTCACACTACTAGGATCGGCAGCTGATTTCACGGATTTCAGCTGATCCGGTACGTGTGAAGCTACCCTTAAATAAGAATTTTTTATCTGCAGCTGACAGGAGCTAGCAAAATTGTCATGTACAGGTTGCACTCGGCGCAAACTTAAAAACGCTTAAAAAAACCTGCTGGATAGCGGAAGTATGAATGTTATATTTCTAATGTACCAAGTCACTTAGATCAGGACATGGAGAGGACGTATCCGTTTTTGTTTCTGTGCAATAGAAAAACAGCTAATTTTGTATGTGTTTTTATAGCCACTAAGCAGTTAATGAAAATTTCTTCACCCACGATAATCAAATGCTGCACATGCTCTGGTTCGGACTGACCAGAGCATGCTTGAGTTGTGCTTATGTCTAATTTTATTGTTATGGAATAAAGTTTTAGAGGAAACCCAGATGGCCTTCCTTTTTCGTTCTCAATTTCTGTGGATGTTTGGGCCCTACACCTGCCCATGGCTAATCTTGGTTCTATAAAATATAACCTAAACATCATAGTATTCAGTGCATCTCTCTCTACCATAACCTTCCCGTAAAAGTCAAGTTCAATTTTCAAGTCTTTGGTTCGGTATATATTCAATGGTCCTACGTTAGGTTAGGTATCCATTCAATGGTGCTCTGAAATTCCAGCACTGGCTACTAGGGAGATTAATATGAGAAACCCTAGCTATTCTGCTGCTACTACTCTAACAAGTCTAAGCAGAAATTAGGCAGTGTTCACATTGTATTGGCTGTGATCACAGAACTTATGCTTGGTGTACTCAGATAAAAGAAAAAGTCCCCAGTCATACAACCAACATCTCTCTTGAACTCCTTTTATCTATAAGCCAAAAAGAATGGTCTTTGGGCTATGTTCAGCCAGAATACTTTTTGTATCTGCAGTGTGGAAAGCAAAAAAAGACTAAACTGTTCCATACAAAAGTATACACTAAACAAATGTTTATGGTATAGTAGACTTTATTGGCAATGTAATTTATCCCTATGTATATTATACATCGAGATTTGTTGCAACCTTCCATTAGAAGCATATCTCACAAGATACTCCTGACATACAATTCTTCTGTAGACTCTGATCATGATGTATATGGGGCCTTAGCCACTTACCAGTTAAACCAGATTGTGGTTTCAATTCATAACACAATATTATTTTACTGTCCTTCCCAGTTCCATAGTCTAACTTTGGATAACTGGTATCAGTTTTTATGTAGAGCCGTTAAACTGTATTATACCCAGTCAGCCTCATGCGTTCCTAGGCAGGTGAAGACTTTAAGTGGTAAACAAGCACAAAAGGAAGTGTGTTTTACTAGGAACAAATACATTAAATTACAGCTATTAAGGAATAAAGGTGGGAAAGATGTGGAGTGAGGATCCTAAAGAAGAGGAAGAGGACTTGACACCTTTTGTTTACCATGAATGGAAAACAAGTTGTCTTGGGGGAACAGACCACTAGCAAGGTGGTAATGCATAGTGTGCAGATCTGCTCTACATGCCATTCTAAGAGGACAAAGAGGGGCCTACCCCTTACCTTAAGAATACAAGACATCCTCTAATAAAGAGTGGAAAAAAAGGTAAAAAAAAAAAAAAAAAAGAAGTAATGAGCAATATGCCGACCAGTCAGTATAAAAAGCAGTTTCTGCTTTGCATGTTTCCTTGAATCTGCATTCATTCACAATGAATTATTTACAAGTTTATGATAGATACAAAGGACGTAACTTTAGAAACATGACTAGTTTACGATGAAGTGGTTTACGCTAAAAACAGAAATGAGCCTTACCTCTTTGTAACACAGTGCTGCCGAAGGTCGAAGAGGAGGAGCAGGGCGCAAGCAACTCAAGCTCCATGGCTTTGACGTTTTAGGTGGTTCCAATGGGCTCCAGTTGATACTGTGTGGTGTCCCATGGTGTGAAAGGTGTGGTAGTGTGTGATATGCAGGTGTGTGAGGTGCTGGCTTGCAGTCTGAATGCTTGCTTGACGGTGTCACTGGATGTGAAGGAAGCTGAAGACAAAACTGAATGTTATACTAAGCCACTGCAAATGAATTTACTATTCAATACTATATAGCAAAAGTTTAAAATTAAATAAATAAATAAATAAATAAATGGTATGGTATGCTGCACAAAAAAAATCCATGGCAAGTTACAGTATCAGGCAAATGGATGAGAACCTAACTCATGTGCTGGTTATTATCTGCATGAAAACATGAGCATTTTGTTGATATGACTATGGCCAACACTACGTTTTTGGAGTCCATTTAACAGATCTGTTTCAAATGGAAGTCAAAAGGAAAAACAGATATCGATGGATGCACACAATTGCATCAGTTTCTGCATCCATTCTTTTCTATAAAACGGATACATTAAACGGACTGCAAAACCACAGTGTGAACCCAGCCTAACAGAGACAGCTGGATAAATCTCCCCCATTATCTTTTTTTTTTTCGATGAGAATTATATTGTGTATTTTGCCTTAAGAGGTCTTCAACCCATTTGTATTCTCTGATCATTCTAAAGAGCTCTCATTTATTAAGCTCATCGCTGCATAATAATGTCTACATTCTGTATACAACTCAGTTCCGTTCACCGTTAGAATGTGACCTATTATGAAACTAAACTTTTATGAACGGGATATGTAAATGTAACCTTTACCTATGAATTAACATCCTTCTCACATCATTATGTAAAAATGCTGATGTTTGGCCAGAAATGTATTAAAACAAATTGTAATTCACCGAAATCACAAGCCTCAAATTCAGCAGGGAATTCCATTGCTAAGTTAACAGCAATTGTCCCAAATAATAGTAGGCAGCTCAGAAATTTTTATTTAACTGAAAGAAAAAGAAATTGTCCGCAGAACATTCTACCTATTTGAAATAAAACAATATAAGATGACATGATAAAAAATAGGGAAATAATTAAGGATATTCTTCTACACAGTCTTTGGCTTGGTTCACATCTGGATCTGAACTTCCATTCAGGTCTCAGTTGCAAAATCTGTTAAATTATTATGCATGTGTGAAACACATATTTTAACTTATAAAATGGAATTAAAGTGATAATCTAGGATTGACTACATCCACAACACACAAGATAAGGGTCAAGTTTAAGATCACAGAGGGTCCAACCACAGTTTTGAGAAAACAGTCAGTAAAATACCAAGGATGTGACAAAACAAGACTGCTGCTGGCAAAATATTAGAAGACACACTACTCCCCTAGTCTCACCCTGAAAGCCAGTGAGCACCCTGCTCTATACAAGCAAGAGAAAAGCTGCCAACATACCCATTTTCGGATAGGATTCTGGCTTGGCACATATTCCCTAATCATGTTTTAAAACAATTTAAGGGTTGGACAACAGTAGTAACATGATCTGGTGTGTTATACATCTCTAGCTTAATTTCACCAATTCCTGAAAAATGAGTCTCTTACAGTGTGACAGGGCACAGAGTGAGGCTTTATTGTAGGGGTGGTCATAGAGGTGAATTTTGTCTGTTTATGGAGATGGTCCACCCATTCTTGTAGATCTTGTTGGTTATTACATGACACAGTTATCCTCTCAATCATGTTACCTAGAAATAAGATGAAAAGATGTTAGCCGCAGTTGCATACACCACATCAATATAAACACCTAAAGGGACATTTATCAAGACCCGCCTCATGCCACCCATACCTTTCTGTAAATCCAGAGAATGTGAGGCAGCTAGCAGGTGTAAATCAGGGTCATGCCTCCTCACCACCTTGCCGTCTCTCTGCCTGACCATCAGACAAGCAGGGAATATTTCTGGAAAAAGGCGCACATGTTTGGGCAAATAGCTTTGTTTGCACAAAAATGTGTGTCTTTTTCTGCCGTATGCTACACTCAAGTTGGCATGCATTTGCAAGCTGGCAGAAAAGATGACAAAAGGCATCATAAGTGTGCATGTAGGATAGAAAATTATGCATGCAGATCAGCACCATCACCAATCAGCTGCTTAGTGCCTGTAATACACACTCAACAAAGTGTAATGGTACTTTATGCCTCCTTGATCTAACAGCGTCAGCAGTTTGCAATGTGAATTGCAGATGACAGATGCACTTTACCACCATAAAGCTGCCAGGTTGGGATTTAAATAGGCACAGTCACTACAATTAACTTCTAAATCAATCCAGTGCTGTTAAAAATAAAAAAAACTACATTTTTTAAATATAGACCCATATAGAGTGAGGGCGGGACAGTTTAAGGGGGTGTGTCATACCAGCAAGGGAAACGCCCATTCTATTTTTAAGAACTGCTGGAGAGAGACTGCTAGGGAAAGGAGGATATTACTAAGGACCAGAATTTGAAAATAACCAACCAGCAAGGACGCAGGTAGAAGGTACTACAAGCCTTTATACTTTTTTCATTACTTAGTGACAGGTATGCTTTAAAAATATAGAAAACTTACCAGAAATTTCATAGGCATTCTTATTATTTTCATTGTCTTCTAGCTTTGTGATGCAAGTTCCTGTCAATGGAAGTTTCCCCTGAGGTAAAAAAAAAGTGAAAATCTAGATTGAATAATAGAGATAATATTAAACATTTCTGATCAATCAGTGATTAACTGATATAAGGACACCTGACGTGTAAACCAGCAGGTTCTAGCATGGAAATTAGACACAGATGAATTTAAGCATTGGGTTGGTAGGATGGAGAACAACTACAAATGTACAAGCAAGGATAATGTACTATTTTAAGGCCAGATTAAACCAAGTTTACGTGCTGGGTCACTGAATGCAGTCTATTGCTCCCATTAAGTATTTATATGGGAAAAGGCTGAAGTGTTCATCAATGGGGCTTAGGACAGGATGTCTGACAAACTGTCTGCCCTACTAATCACAATTTCTTGAAATTGCATATTTGGATTTGAAGGTTTCTGGAAATAGCACTAATGTCTAGTCCTTCAGTCGTGAACAGTTATGTGTTTAGAGATTTAAGATCTAATAGAGAATAAATACAGTTTTCTATCCAGCTACAGATGCCAAACCAATGGAAAAGCCCTGTTTTCGGGATCAGTGGGGATTCTGGCGGTCCCTCAGCAATCCAGAGAGTAAATTTTATTTTTGCTAATACATTGCTTCAATAAAGTTATTACATACACTTTATAATGGAGAGGCTGCCACGTAGAGATGGGCAGCCACCAAAATAATGTGACTTCATTAAAGCAACATATTAGCAGTATATATATTTAGGCTATGTTCACACTATGTAAAAGTACGGCCGTACTTTTGGCGCAGTGGAACAATGCCTTACTGTCAATGGGATCCAGGCCGGAGTGTAAACACATTGTATGCGCTCCGGCCGGCATCCCGTACGGGGCCGCAAATAACTGAAATGTCAGTTTTCTGCAGCCGCAATTCAATGAATTGCATAAGAGCTCTGCGGCCGGAAAGATCATCCGGCCGGTACTTAAGTACCGATACTTAAGTACCGGCTGGGATGATCCTGCCAGAGACCAGCCATTCCGTGACCCGGCTGGGTCACAGAACGGCCGGTCTCATACGACGTGTGAACATAGCCTTAGGAAGTACCCCTTTAAAGCTAATTAATAAATTGCAACTTTTAGTTTTTTGTTAACATTTGATATTTCTTCACAACCCTTTAGTTTGAGCCACAGGTAAGACTTTAGAATTAAAATGTATATGGGGTCTCTGGTTTATAACCAAATCCCTTTTATTGGCCTTAGATGAACAATGTAATAGCCCAGAACAGGAATTATAAATATATTAATATAAGAAAGGCACATAAATGAATTTACCTGATAAATAAAACCACTCATTCTTGGACTGGCAGAAAGCATTAATAATACATTGGGAAAGAGAAGAAGATACCGCTCATTCTTTTCCTTTGGGGAAGGAAGAACATTAGAAATTAGCACACTGTGCATGCAGATGACATAACACTAGATGTCAGCAGTAAGTCACAGGCTAAGGTATCAATGGGCCCATCAACATGCACACAATTTACAGACTACAGTCCATGTTTGCAGTATAAATAGAAAGTCGGCCAAAAACTAAAATGCAATAGTGCTGTTCATTCATGGCTTCTTAATAGGAAACTGGTCAGCTATATTATATTTAGTTGTTTTCACAAAGGGCTACATAACAGAGACAGAAGCACTGTGGCCACTGGGTCCTTATGTGATGTAGGTTCTGAAAAGCTAACTGACAGAGCCCAGCCTGAATATGGTCACCGCTGCCCCAAACACCTGCAAGTGATTGACAGGTTTATCCCTATGCACCATGATTGATGTTGAGCTGCCAGGTAATTCCAAATGTATACCATGTATCAGCATAAAGGTCAGACCACTTGAAACTCTGTCCAATGGTAAGGACAGTATAACCACAGCTGACAGGTTCCCTTTAAATACAATTGTATTTAAAATTAAGAAAATTAAAAAGTTGAAAGCTACACACAGCATTATGCAAACCTGGGCAGCCCTGGTCCTAAGCCCCTCCTCTTACACTAGTGAAATGCTGCGGCCAATGACCGTGTAGCCCTGCAGATCCCAACACAGCACCAAACGGTAGCAGAGGGCTGCGTCGCCCCTTACTGCTAACAGTCAATGCAAAACAAAACAAGAAAATTTTACTTTTTTTATTATAATGATAGTGTTCAAGCAGCTAATATGAGAAAATCAGATAAAATTTGTTAACATTTTATGCATCACTGTACATATCTTGAAACATATGCCCCTTAACAACCAGCATTTGAATAGTAAGAATTACTGAAATGCTATTACCAGGGTAACAGGTCTGTCACTTTGACATATATTATGCTCACAATACAAACCATATAAAACAAAGTAAAGATGCGACAAGTTACACAATCAATTTTAACAAGAACAAAACAAAAAGTCAAGCATATATCCAAATCATCTGTTGTGTATGGCGGCACTTACCTCACTCCCTGCACATTGTATCATTACTTGGGACATATATATAACTGAACCCAGCGTCTTAATATCGTCTCCTTCCCAGCCACGTATGGCCTCATTTAGAATCTGCAGTTCCAGTTCCTTTCTTTTTCTCACTTCTTGACATTGTGCCTGCAAAAACAATACAATTCTGTGTTTATCAGCTATCCCCGAGAATTATATTTTATCAAAATACTTCATACTATCTCTGTATTATTATCAAATTGTACCGGGACCTGAGCCCTGCTAGGTCTCCAGGCACTTGATCCATTGTAACAGCTATCTATCATACACATACATAAAAGAATGTCTTAAAAACTTACCGAAAGGTTCTTGAAAGCAGTCATTGACTTCTGGATATCTGGCCTATCTGGGTGATAATCCTGTAAAAAAAAAAAAAATGTCTTTTTTTTTTTTTTAAATAACCATGCACCCATGAGCACAGTTTCATATAAGTATATTGGTGCCAGCCAAATCTTTTGACCTAGCAGTCCCCGCAACAGCCACCTCATACAGATGTATCATAGCATGTTAAGGCACCAAGTCTGACTCAACTTAGCTGCATCAGTATTTGCACACACAGGTACAGATGCAGCAGAGTTAACACATTTGTAGTGTGTTAACCAACCAAGTCTGATTGTTAACTCTGCTATATCTGTAGTGTAGTGAATGGGAATTTATAATCTCTCATTTACACAGAGTAGTTTACAGGGCAGACTGCAGTATTTTGAAGTTAACGCTAAACATTAGTATTAAAAATAATGAAAAACTCAAATACAAACAGCACATTTTGCCTTGTATGTCTCGAGGCAACCTTCTTTTGGCCCACTGCTGCAAACGTCCAAGTGCCCTGCTGGTCCAATGGTTAAGCAGGACCAAAGTAATATAGGGTCCATATTAAAGATGCCTCTGCCGCCGTATCAGTGGGGATTTTACATCATGGCATAAAGCAGTCAATTTAAACTAAGGTGACTTTATGTCTGGACAGCTAAAGCTCTGGCTGTCCGTGCATGATGGGAATTATAGTTTAGCAATGGCTGGAGGGCTGCAGGTTTAAGATCTGTGCCGTATTACATTACACCAATACAAAGCTTCATTATGCAAGTTTACTGCTTTAAAAAAAGAAAAAAAAAAAAAAAAAAAAAAAAAAGAGGTTGGTGCAATATGAATACAGATTACACAGACCCAAGCTACATACTGTATTCCATTAACTATCCTGCATATACCTTACAGACATTTTCTGCCTTCATATATTCATAGAAACGCACTGTATATCACTTACTTTGGATTCACAGAGCTATAGTGTCTGAAGAGCAGTCTGTTCTTCTTCATGCCTTTTCTAACGCCCTGCTTTATACTAACTGCACATAAAGCCTTTAACATACATGTTCACAACTATGAAAGTATATGAAATACTAGCAGTTAAATCCCATGTTCTGGCAAAGGCCCAGTCGCTGTGCTTCAACACCATTCCATGATACCGCATGCTTCAAACTTAAAGTGCACTGGCTCTGAAGAAACACATGGGGGGAGATTTATCAAAGGGTGTAAAATTTAGACTGGTGCAAACTGCCCACAGCAGCCAATCACAGATCATAGTTAATACGGTTGAAAAAAAGACACATGTCCATCAAGTTCAACCAAGGAGGGTATGGATACAGGGAAGGGGTGATAGCTTCTTTATAGAGATGAGCGAACCTCGAGCATGCTCGAGTCGATCAGAGTCCGAACTTTCGACATTTGATTAGCGGTGGCTGCTGAAGTTGGATAAAGCCCTAAGGCTATGTGGAAATCATGGATATAGTCATTGGCTGTATCCATGTTTTCCAGACAACCTTAGAGCTTTATCCAAGTTCAGCAGCCCCAGCTAATCAAATGCTGATCGTTCGGGTTCGGATCGACTCAAACCCGAACCCGGTTCGCTCATCTCTAGTTCTATACATATGCATTTATATTATTTTGCTCTAAGAACTTGTCTAGTTTTCAAGCCCTCTACTGTTTTTGCTGTGGCCAGATCCTGTGGTAGACTGTTCCACAGATTCACAGTTCTCATGGTAAAGAAGGCTTGTCGCCTCCGGAGATTGAACCTTTTTTTCTCCAGGCGGAGGCAGTGCCCTCTTGTCCTCTGAGGGGGTTTTACCTGGAACATCTTTTCCCCATATTTCTTGTAGGGGCCAATTATATATTTAAATAAATGAATCATATCTCCCCTTAAACATCTCTTCTCCAGACTAAACAAAGCTCCTTTTTCCTTTCACCAGAGCTGGAAAAGGAGCTGTGATTGGTTGCTGTGGGCAGTTTGCACCAGTCTAAATTTTACACCCTTTGATAAATCTCCCCCATGGTCTTCGTGTCACAGGGACTTCTGCCCTCATTGTAATAGCCCAAGTGTGGTGGGGGTCCGGCTAAAAAGACTGCATAAACTCATTACAACTAGATCTTTTTCAAGATAGCTGCTGAGGAAACATTAAGAGATACTAAACCCTGAGCAAGACTGCACCAGCATTGTAACTCTGCGGCCACACTGCTTATTACTTAGCAGCAACCTAAATAAGACTTCATCATAAAGACCCAAGGAGAGAATTCCACAGATTTAAAAGTCAGATATATAGGAGCTTTTTAATATGATGGAGGAAAACAGACCTTTGTATTTCTAGAAAAATGTTGTACTGTGATGATGCAATGGGAGTATAGTACATACTAGTAATTTGCAAGGAAAAAAAAAACAATATAACAACATTTTAGTTTGTGTGACTTCTGGGACCTCACTGTAGGCTATGTTCTCACACAGTTAAATAAAGTAAAAAATACGACAGAAAATGTTAGGTAAATAAAAAAAAAACAGCAGTATCTTGAATTTAAAGGGAGTCCGTCAGCACCTGGAGCCGACCCGAGGTGCTGACAGTGTGCATTAAGTGACAGCTTACTAGTTAGATGGGTACCTTTGCTTTAGCTTTCGGGGGAAGGGATGCTGCACAATTACATATCTTCCCCTGTAATCCAGTGTCAAAGAGGAGTTGTGGTCAGGCACTTGTGCTGCACTCTGGAATGCCTCACCACTCCTTCCTCCGGTCAAGGCTTGTTCGGTCAATAATCCACCCATGTAAAAGTTTCAACGATCAGCTGAAGAGCGGAAAAACACCTGAACCTTGGCTGACATCTGTTGAGCAGCCCTAAAAATCATTATTTACTGGTCACATATCTCCCTGTGCAAACAGGAGATGCGCAGGTGATTGCAATGTATTTACACTCTGTATGCACCAACCCACCCCATTAAACTGCTAGTACCATCCATTTGATACACAGTCACTTTAAATGGCTGCAAAAAAAACAGAAGGTGCAACAGCAACCCACAGGTGCAAGGGCTTACCGTATATACTCCTCCCAGCGTACACACGGTAAACACCTGCTCTGTAGATATTAAAAAGTGAGGATCTTAGCAAACTATTTGATCAGAGTGTACCATGTCGCCACGTTAGGGCATCCTCGAGACATGGTCTAACATTTTTTACACTAGCAATGGCCTCTCCTGGGCTGAATAAGCCTACAACTGGGCAGGAGCCAAATGATCTCTTTTTATAGCACCCTTGGGACATGGGTGGAGTGCAGGGAGGTAGCAGGAGGTAGCCACACACCCCACATTTAACAGAAAAAAAAAAGGGAAAAATTGGCCGCACATCTATGACTCACACTGCAGGTTGCACACTGCAAATGGCTGCACGGACGATACAGAGATTGTTCATGTAACCTGGTTGCTCGATTAATCGCACCATGTAAAGGTAATGCAAACAACTGCCGATCGACTCTGATTTGCTGCCTCGGATGGCTGAAGATTGTGTAGTGTGAAAGGACTTTTAAGCTAAGCTGAGACATCCTGTTCTGCCTGTGGTAAAAAGGAGGAGGTTGTGGGGAAGTGATTTGTGCAGAATTAGAGCAAAAAGTGACATCTGTTCACAGAGAAGACAAGTGAATGATGTTCACAGTTCAGCCTCCCCTCCCTGTGGAATGTCCTTTAGAGATGAGCGAACCTGGAGCATGCTCGAGTCGATCCGAACCCGAACTTTCGGCATTTGATTAGCGGTGGCTGCTGAACTTGGATAAAGTCCAAAGGCTATGTGGAAATCATGGATATAGTCATTGGCTGTATCCATGTTTTCCAGACAACCTTAGAGCTTTATCAAAGTTCAGCAGCCACGGCTAATCAAATGCCGATTGTTCGGGTTCGGATTGACTTGAACCAGAACCCGGTTCGCTCATCTCTAATGTCCTTTTAAAAAGAATGCCCCCTATGTGCATGGGGCTCAAAACGCTGTTAAAAACAGCTCAGGTTAGATGGCAGCCCCCATAAAACTATCATAAATTAAACTGAAATAATTATAATCAGAAAATAGAAATGACCATGTTTTGGCTCTAATCAGTGAAAATTGTGTTGTCAATGTACTCCCTTTAATGTTTAAGTCCTACTTCAATCTGGTTTAGCAAGCTAATCTCAAACAGAGATTTATTTTTAAAAAAAATGTAAAAAGGAGGGAGGGGAGAGACAACCATACTTTGGTCTAGCCAACCTGATCTATAAATATGGCTTGTCATTAACTGCAGGAACTGATAAAATACCGCTTAGCACAGCATCAGTGCACAAATATTTTTATCTTGAATAAAAAACGTAAAATCCAAAGATTTGCTAATTATACCATTTCAAGAACTGTACACCTCTACCTCATGTGATGCATCCATGTTTACAGTTCACCATTCTGAAAAAAAACAATCCTCAAGTGTGTTCCACATATCATCCAAAGCATTAGTGAAGCAATACAGCTTTTCATACCTCCATGTGTCGTTCTAGCTCTTTTAGTAGTGTTGGATACTTGTCCAGGCGCATGAATGGCTTACTGAGGCCTGTGGTTAGCACAAGAATACCCGGGCTAATGGCACCCTTCATCTCCATGAATTCACCAAGCTCTTCACTGCAGTAAAGGAAAATAAAACTTTATTTTTAGCTTCCAAGATGAAGGTTAGTAATTGACAAAATTAGTCATATCACTTCATTGTCTTCACTAGATACAGCAGTCACAGGTAACTCAATCACCTTTAACGTGATCTGCCGACATACGATGTCCCACGCTGACCAATATCATCATCAACTGCATCATATAATAAAATGGTATGCAAGTGTCATTTGAAATACAAAAAAGTAGGAAAAGCGCTATTTGCGGGAGAGCAAAAGAGCCAAGGTTGAGTGAACTCTAAATAGAGTGCGCTCACCTGATCCAATTGTGCAAGTGTGTAGTGCAGTGCCGAACTGGCCCACCAGAGCACCGGAGGATCCTCCGGTGGGCCCCCAGCTTTGGAACAACAGTGACTAAAATATCGTTTCTCATTAGTTCTTTATTTGTGGACCCCCCAGGATAATTTTCTCTAGTGGGCCCCAGATACCCCAGTCCGACACGGTGTGGTGTGAAAGTACAGCCCGATGTTCCAGAAGGGATGTAAGGCACCCCACCAAAGACTTATCCTAAGAGTTAACCACATAAATTCCCAGGCAGAAAACATCAATTGAAGAGCAAGACTTCCCCTTACATCCTATCTCCTCTATGCTGCACTCCCCCTACAACATCCTACAAGAGATACAAATGACAGAAGCCCCTTTGTTACTTCGGTGTATACTGGTGAATGCTACAGAAACTTATTTATAAGGAACATAGTACACCGATTTTACACAATTCTTTTATTCTAATGTAGCTACAGTGAAAACATTCACTAGGACCATGGGTACATACATAAAGGTATTCTGAAATCTCCTGGACTAGAAAGGAAGGAAACCACAACAGATTTAACACAGTAATCCTAGATTCCCTGGTGTGTCACTTTGCCACAGTGTCTGTGTTATCTGTGAAAAGGGGGAAGCAAAATTATAACTATTCTCCCATGCCAGCTGCACTAAAAATGGGACAAAACATTCTTTCATGAGGTTTGTCTGAACACTTGTAAGCTGTGCAGAGTCCATCTCCTCTGTGCTCGGCTCACATACACTGCAAGCTACAGATATACAATAGAAACAAACACAGTGAACAGTAACCCACCTACAAGGCAGCAACAAGACAATACCAGAGCACTAAAGAGCAAATTCCATCTCCAATCCATCTCTCTGCCTAAAACCTAAAGTCAAAGGTAAAGGGAAGCCTTAACAACAAATATATAAATCCAATAATGCCTTACAACAAGGACACAGACTCGCATTATGAGTCCTATTGTTTTTAAAGGGTGAGATGATATCTGCAACATAGTAACTGCAAAATAAAATAAAAATGCACAAAACAAAAAAATAATAAACAGTATATTATACAGTAAACTTTTCATTACCATGACCAGACAGATCAATTTCCTAACTGCTGACCTGTTACCTTTCCTAAAAACCTGTGGACTCCTAATGAATGTAAAACATGTATACAAAGTGTACAGAGGTGTACAATGATTTACAGGAGATCAGGTTACTAGTTGATAATAGTGATCTCAGCAGTAAGTATACAGAGAACATCTGCTTTGCCAGGTGACTGAAGCAGGATCTTCACAAACAAGATGGAGTAATTGTCTAAAAGACAAGTTTGTTCTAAAATTCAAAGTGACTTACACTTTGGAGGAAGATTTCTGCTTGTAGTTGATAGAGCAGGAACTTTCCGCACTGCCAGGCCTTAGAATGGCACACAGGCACCGCATTGTACTACGGGTACAAGCGCACTCTGGTGCTACAGACTAGAAGCTGTATGTCTTATGTCCTGATGGAAGGCTGGGGCTCCTTTCTCTGTACGCTGATGGGAGGATGACATCATCTCTCCTGCATACAGCCAAGCTGGGGAAGGCAGCGTGCAGGAGACACAAAGAATTCTCTGCCTGGGTTATCCATGCTCCAGTTACTCTGCAGGGATACTGAGCTTTCACCAGACACACTTACTCTGAACAAACATAGCTTGCACTTACACACATTATCAGCTTCAGTAAAGATAACTCATTTTAGATGGTTTGCATAGCTATCACTGTATAGAAGACAGGGCTTCTTTGCCTGGTCATGACTCAAAAAAAAAGTTTAGAAAAAAAAAAAAGGGATCCTTAGGATCCTTGTAGTTTACCCTGAGACTACAAGATTTGGCATTTTATAAAAGAAGCAGCAGAAGCCCCATGCATGGATGTATTTAACCCCTGAGACCGTCCACAAAAATTGACTGCCAGTACAGCTGCCTGAAAAAGTGACAGTGCTTTGGCTCAATGGGGTAGGATAGATTTGGCAGCAAGTGAACAGTTAGGACTTAAGAGGTGTCTGAAACAGAAAATATGGGCAAGTGGTAGGATTTGAGCCAGTGTGACAAGGTGCAAGTTGTGATACCTAGATAATTGGTACATAACTGTAATCATGCCTCTTCGGGCAGGATTAAAATTCCAGAGCTTGCAGCGTCACAGAAAGCGGCCATTCTGTAATCTTATATAGACACAGACGTCATTGCTAGCCCGCACCCGAAACAGCACACGGATTGAAAGCTGGCGTACTGCACATCCCCGACCTAGCAATCACGTTGGCGTCCATACAAGATTACAAGACGGCCCCTTTCAATGACACTGCAAGCTCTGCAATTGTAAACACGCCCAGAGAGGTCAGATTACAGGCAAAATCTCCAAGCAGCCCTGACTACTTGGCCGATAAGGACCAACCAAAGGACTAGATAAAAAGGTAATAAGCATACGGTGTGGGAAATTTTAGAGGATCACTTTAGGAGCTAGGAGCAGAGCTGGAAGCATTTATAACAGTATCAGCAACAGTAAAGCATATATAATGACAGCACAGCCATACTCCTCATTCAGAGCAGCAGCCTATATCTATGTGTAAGCAATATTCTGATAGAGTCCCCGCTGTCTATCATTCCGGAAGAGGCAGGCCTGAAGATACAGCGGTAGCTCGAGAGTAGGGTAGGCGCTGACAGACTCACAGACACACCTCTGTTACACTGTCAGGCCAGAATAAAGGGGTTTTTTTTCGGGGGGGGGGGGGGTTACTGAAAATGGCGAATCACAGAACATAACCAAAATTTATGTATGCAATGCTCCGGTGATCGGTGTTTGGAAACTTGCAGTTTCCCTTTAATATAAGGCCTAAAAAGACACTATAATAACATAAAAATTCAATTTAAGGGTGCAGTCTTTGAATCAATCACAAACATTTTCAGAAGACAGGTTTTTTTTTCAGCATTTAGTTCGTCCTGTCAAAGCCAGTTATGTACAGCAAACAAAAACCCATACCTGTGCTGTGTAAGGACATTAACCGCTGAGGGATGGTTGGCACAATAAGCCATATATAGGCTCTTCATTTGATTCATTAGGCTCATGAAACAACCGCCAACTCTTTGTTGTCCTTCTGGTAATCTATTGAAGAGAGAGTCACAGATTAAACATACAACCAATAAGATCTTAAAAAAAAATAATAATAAAATAAATCACGTTTATGATGTGTGCCTGTAAAATTCTTTACAACATATCAATATTAAGATTGGTTAAGATCTAGGGAATGGGGCCTTTCCAAGCTTGAACATATATGGAGTTGGCCATGTATGCAAAGTCACTTTACTAAATGATTAGAAGGTACTGAAACAAAGGGAATCTGTCACTAGATTTATGCAGTTTTGAATGAGGGCAGCATAAACTAGTAAAAGAAATGCTGAACAAATCGATGTATTACTTACATCATTGTGTTCAGCTGTTCTAAAATGCAGGAGAAAAGGATCATTGCCACACCCCTCCCCCCGCCCTCCAGCTGCTGATTGACAGTTGCCTGCCTATACACAGCATGGATAGATAACTGCCAATCAGCAGCTGGTGGGCGGAGTTTTATGTTTCTCATGAATATTCCGGACTACTGGGCTCATGCATATAATGGAGAGGACCACTAGTTGTCCATGATATTCAGGAGCATATCTCAGGAGCTGCTGCACAGAACAATGTAAGTTATACAATCACCTTCTCTGTCACTAGTTCATGCTACCCGTAGATAGGTCACCATAAACCTACTGACAGGGTCTCTTTAAAAAAAAAAAAAAAAAAAAAAAAAAAGTTTCTTTAAATTCCATTAAAGACACATACTTAGGTTATGTGTGAAAAGGTTTGTGCTAGAAGTCATTTATAAAATGGATGAAAAAAAAAAAAAAAATATCTAGGAAAATAACATGGCAGCGTTGTATTTCTGGCCTGTTGAATGCTAGAATATCACTTCAACATAACACAGATCAAATTAAAAAAAAAAAAAAAAAACACTCATATTTAGGGTATGTGCACACTATGGACTGCCAGCGGGTTATTCTTCGGGTGGATGGCAAAATCTGGCAAACCACAGAATGAAGCCTATGGGACCAGCGGAGATACGCGAGGCCACCAGAGTCCGCGAGCGTGCCTACCCAGGTGCATCATGTTGCCATTAACTTGTGGCAAAAAAAAAAAAAAAACAGGACACAAACAAATGGAACCCACAATATTTTTGTATCCCATTTTAATGATACACTTAAGTAACAAAATGAACATTACCTTTTAACAGGATGTGGGAAAAATGGTGTAAGCCTAGCCTCAATGATTTATGTAGCAGTAAACAGACATAAGGGCAAGATATCGATTGAAGAACATTGTTAAAAGAGAAGTCCGGCGAAAAATATTATTAAAGTATTGTACTGCCCTCCAAAAGTTATAAAAATCACCAATATACACTTATAAAATTTATGCTTATAAAGTTCTTTTTTCCCTGCACTTACTATGGCATCAAGGCTTCACTTCCTGGATAACATGGTGATGTCACGCTCCGACTCCCAGAGCTGTGCAGGCTGTGGCTGCTGGAGGATGATGGCAGAGGGACACAGGGCACTGGAGGGACACTGAGCATCCCTCTGCAATCATCCTCTTTAGCAGCCACAGCTCACAGAGCTCTGGAAGTCGGGCCGTGACATCACCATGTTATCAAGGAAGTGAAGCCATGATGCAGTAGTAATTGCAGGGAAAAAGCACTTTATAAGCATTTCCCGTAATAAGTGTATATTGGGGATTTGTATAAAACTTTTAGGGGGCAATACAACACTTTAATAAACACGTGTAACCCAAAAACAAACTTTTAGCAGACATGTCCTTTGTATATCCATTGGAAGCTGCCAGGGGATGGCTTGCTGCAGTTATTGTATGAATTTCATGGTTAGGTCACACATAAAATGCTTACAATACCGTCCAAGCTGAAAATGGTGTCAGCTTTACATTCACACCAGTCCCCTCAGCCCAGGCTATCCCCCAATGTGTCACAAGAAAACAAAACTGCAGTGAAAATAGAACAAATTTACTTTCTTTACAATTTTATAGCTATATTGATAACTAACTTTATAATTTATTTCAGCTCTCTAATTTTTGCCCAGGAAACATTAGATGATCCCAAGATTATGTACTCGCCCAACATTTATCTTTTCAACAGATTTTTAATTGTAGCATATAACCAGATTATAGACCATTAAGGGGAAGGCCTTGAAAACTTTGCCTCATCCTGCTTTCTTATTAACCCAATTGAATGAATAAAAAAAATTAATAAAAGGGGGGGCAGGGCAGTTGTTGTGCTTGGTATCTGAATGCTTTATGAAAAAAATTATAGAGATTAAAAGACACACTGTCATAAAAAAAGAAAAAGAAAAAGGAAAAAAAACATGGGTCTGAGTGTTTAGACCATGGCTGATGAGGAGAAAGAGGGGAACACACTTTGCGTACTCAGCGTATTCTTCTCTCGGGTCTGTGCCACGTGACCAGGATGACCACATGGGGCACTTCTCACATAGACAAACAGCGAGGAGAGGATTGCAAGGCAGCAAAGTCCTTTCCACACTTATTCTACTGATTAAAATGTTTGACATATATCTCTGGCTTATGTCTCTCCTTTTTGACCAGTTTTGAAGACTTCTAGTCCTGGAAAGGCCATGGTAGGAACCATCTCTATGAGGACACCTTAACGTGGTGAGATAGTACACTCTCTTTGATCAAATGGTTTGCTAAGAACCTCATTTTTTAAAAATCTATGTAACAGGTTTTTATTGTGTGTATGACGGAAGTAGTATACATGGCAAGTCCTGTCACTTGCAGGCTGCCGCAGCACTTTTTCAGTTTTTGTCTGCCTCTCTGACCTGTCAAAAAGTTTTTTTGTGACAGGTACACATAAAGAAATGATAATAATACAAGACGGGGCTGCGACAAATAAAGTTATATTACACAAGCTACTCAAATTGCACAAGACAGTGGCTGCGGACAGGCCAGAGGGGGCCAGGAGGCAATGTTTCTCTTGATTGTTAAACATTAAAGGCATTTGTGTTTTTATTTGTGGCATTTGTTTGGGTCAGTGGCCGCCTTCTTAATATGCAGTATGCTCTAGATACACCATCTTTACTGATATTTTTCCTATACATCTCTCTATGCAGTGGTGACAAAAATACAACAAACAGGGGAAAAAAACACCACCAGAAATGCAAATTAAAAATGCAATGAAGGAATGTTCACAAATGTTTAATATTGCTTTACTTACTTTGTACAATCCTCCAATGATTGGACCAACACCTGCTGAAAAGTGCAAATCTCCTCCAGGTTTCCCAATAAATAAGAGATACTAGTGGGACTGAGCCTTAAGAGAATAAGCATACACAGAAATCAGAAATGTTACAAATACACAGCAAAGCTATCATGAATAACCCTAAGCTGTGATGCATTATAGACTGCAATGAGTACACCAGTGATACCGGTGTGGATGTCAAAACTATTCTGGTGAGCGTATCACAGTAAGAAGCCATCAGTTTACCATGGACACAGAAGTCTTATCACAAGTCTTCTACAGGTATCTCTCATGGCTGAAATCTAGGACATCGCCACAAAAAAATATACTGTGAAATGAACAGGCTGATCTCTGCCAGGAACCCTATGTGGGGACCACTTTTACTAGTACTATATATCTAAATCTGTAAGTCAATTATCCAATTTTTTTTCCCCCAGAACCAACTATTCTCTCCTAACATAACACTACAGCAGTAATAGTCAGTGCCCAAAGGGTTTGTTCTTTCTTTTTCATACACTTTAAATGATTTAGGGTTTTTGGTTTGGTTGTTTTGTTTGCTTTTTAGGCCACCAACATTAGTAACATAAGAGATAGGCTCAGTAAACAAGCGCTGATCTCTGCCCTATTACACAGCTTGGCCATCACGCAGCAAAGGCTTCACAGACATTGTAAGCGATGTCCATGTAGCCCTTGCCTAGTATAAAATAATTAAGTTCATACATCCCTGCCCACACTCCGCGATGCTTCTGCCCGGTCCCACAGCAGCCGTGAGTACAGCAAAGCCTGCCTCTGAAGTGACAGGCCATGCAGCCAGTCACTGAACTGCCTGTCACTTCAGAGGCCGGCTCTGTAGTTCCACCACAGGCTGCGGGCAGAAGACAGTAAGGAACTGGGAAGCAGACAGAAGCATCGGGAGTGATCAGGTATTTATCAACTTTATGATTATTTTTTAAACAGTCATCAGCTGTTGACGGCACATTGATATTACAAGTAGCAATGATTTTAGGTCAGGACCAAACATGTTCGGCCGATGATCATTGTCAACGGCTGATCATTGTCTTTATTACACAGAGAGATGATCTGCCTAATCGGCCAGATTTGGCAGATTATCGCTACATATAATAGGGCCCTTAGTCCCGAGAAGCTTGCAATTAGCCACAATTCCCTGCAGCAGCCAGTGAATAGAAAATGGGACATTAAATGGTGGCCAATTAGATGTCATACACAAAGGGCACAAGAATGCCAGAGTAAGAGCCAGTAATGCCTGTGGCAAGGTTTCCCCCTCTGACATCCATATTCAATACCAAGGTGTACAAATAGGGTTGCCCTAGTGGCACAATCCTTTTAAGACATATATACATAATTTTTATAAAACATCCATCACAGTGACATGTCAGAAAGATTGATCAGTGGGGCTCCAGGTGATGAGCCCCCACAAATAGCTGGAATAAAAAGTATCAGAAGCACTAAGCTGGGCATTGGGGACTTTGTTTCTTCTTAACTCTCCTCAGCATACTAAGCGTGTAGTGCTAAGATGGACAGAATCTCAGGCTTTTAGTTGATATATGTAAATGAAGAGAGCCAAGCAGAAATGAAGGCAAACAGCTCAGTGCTTCTGACACTTTAGCAACCATTGGGGGTCCCAGCCCTAGGACCTAAACAGCTCAAAACTTCTGACATATCAATATGACATGCCAGAAGATTACAAAATTGTTAGGAATCCTTCAAATCATCAGTGGGGAACCTCCAGCCCGCATCCAGCCCTCTGATGCAGCCTGCGGGAGTGTGTCTGTGCAGAGTGCCCTCTTGTGTCTGGCCGGATCCCCACACAGTATAACATTGATCATGGTGGCCACCAACCACAGGAGGATGCCGTACGTGCCAGCTCTTGTACGTCAGGTCAGGTCTTCCTTCTCCTGCGAGCCATGCACGATGACGTAATTTCATTGCATGCCTCCTGTAGAAAAAGACCTGCGCTGCTTTAACTTACAGGAGAAGGAAGAGGACCCAGCTAGAACTCGCGTGAAGGATTTTTTTTTTTTTTTTTTTTTTTTTTTTTTATACAGACCAGAGACACCATTGGGGATTAGCTACAGGACAAGAGACACCATTGGGGATTAGCTACAGCACAGCTACAGGACGAGACACCATTGGGGATGACCTGCACTGCCAGGGGTGTCCTTGGGGTTAACTACAATGGTAGGCGGAATCTTGTGGGGGGATAATAATATTAATAATTTTTATTTATATAGCACCAACAGATACCGCAACACTTTACACTTTACTAAAACTAAAAGGTTCCCCAGCCCTGCTTTGTTTTTTGTTTAAAGATTTAAATACATGTAACCTTACTTTTCGCTGGATTGTAAATGACGAAGATAATTGGATAATAGATTCTGGATCTCTTTTAAGTACTCATTTTCTGTTTCTAAAATGTTTTGTAGCACCTGCAACAACACAATATATACAGAATTATTATAATATTCTTTAGTAATGATAGTATGTCAAAATTCACTCCATTTGTTTTTCAATATATCAATTGTGCTTTCTTTAACTAATATACTAACTTTATATTGATATATTGATAACCATTTAATTGAATTATAATTATTTAGCATCTCTAACACCCACAAACCTCAAAATGATAACTGGTTACGTGGCTTATTGTTTTACATAATCAGTCTAGAACAATGATAGCAAGCCTTGGCACTCCGGCTGCTAAACTACAATTTCCATCAAGGCCTTGATGACCAAATATATGGCTCTGGCTGCCCAGATGATAGGAATTGTAGTTTTGCAACAGTTGGAGGGACAAGGTTTGCCATCACTGGTCAGTAATAAACATATCAACCTTGAATAAGATGGCTGCAAGAGGCAGTTGAGTGGCCAGGGGAAGCCGGCAGGCCATACCATGTGTTCCCGCAAGTGTTCCCCAGAGCACCCGCTCGTGGAAGGGGGGAGACTTCTGCCGTGTGGCATTATTTCAAAAGGTAATAATAATAATGTTGTGCCGCGCTAAAAAGTTACCATATTATAATGAAATGGTTAACCAATGAGGTAACTTTTTAGCACGGCACAACATTATTATTATTACCTTTTATTACAGTTTTATTGAGTGGGAGCAGTAACCACTTGTTGGTAGCCTGCAGCTATACGGACACTGGTAACCTACTAACAGCTGTGTCTGTCAGTAGCGCGGTTGTTTTTTATACATTTTTTATATATTATTTCAAAAGGGCCTCAATAGAATCTCTGGGTCACACCACTGCCTCTTGCCTTGCACCTGCCCCCTTACCCACAATTTTATAGAGTCATGACAGGTTCTCACCCACAATTTTTAACAGGGTCTTAAAACAGGCTCTTAACCACAATTATACGGTGGTTCACAACAGGCCCTCGCCCACAATTTTTTACAGAGGTGAACACCAGGCTCTCGCACAATTTTTTTTTACAGCGTGTGCATGTGTAATAAAGAGTGTATGGGATTCCCTCTTTCCTTTCATTTTTTGGCAGCCCTTGCACTTGGTCAGGTTTTATCACTTGTTTAGATGTAAGGCAGGGCTTGCACTTACACCGGGGCTCTGTATCCTGCAGAATAAACAACCATCAGATGGCAACCTGACAGACTCACAGACGTCAATGGGATCTCTTGGGTGTCCACCTGCATAAGTTGTGTCTATTCTTGAACAGACTTACCAGCTCTGTTTTGTGGCACCAAACTGACCCCTGGAAAAAGAGCGAACCCAGACTAAAATACAAGTTGTCATTTGCTAGTGGGGGGGGGGGGGGGGGGGGGGGCGGAACCGTATGGGTTTCAGACAGCTTGATAAATATGAGCAAATGTAATCACTTTAAGGCTGGGTTCACACTACGTATATCTCAGTCAGTATTGTGGTCCTCATATTGCAACCAAAACCAGGAGTGGATTAAAAACACAGAAAGGCTCTGTCCACACAATGTTGAAATTGAGTGGATGACTGTCATAACAGTAAATAACTGCCATTATTTCAATATAACAGCCATTGTTTTAAAATAACAGCAAATATTTGCCATTAAATGGCGGCTATCCACTCAATTTCAACATTGTGTGAACAGAGCCTTTCTGTGTTTTCAATCCACTCCTGGCTTTGGTTGCAATATGAGGACCACAATACTGACTGAAATATACGTAGTGTGAACCCAGCCTAAGGCATTCTGGGGAGATAAAAAAAAAAAAAAAAAAAAAAAAGAGTAAACACTTGCCCTGCTCCCCTTATTTTTAGGCAGCTCAATTTCCTCAATATCATACTGGATCTTGGGAGACACACACAGTGCTTGCTGTGTAGACCGAAAGTCATGTTCTTTAAATAACTATAAGACAATATAACGCCATATACACCAAACAATGTCTTACTCAGCATATGAGGATGGGATCTGGAGTCGTATTAAGGAAGCAGAGCTGACCAATAATAAGGGAAAGCACGGCATTTCATGCACAATGATGCCGGGGGTAGCTTTTTCCTAGAATGCATCTTATATAGACCCTGACCATGCAGCATGTCCACTATCATTTACATATAATAATACATCAATAAAAAGCTGCAAGTAATGATGCACTAAGACCTACCAGCTTACTGTATATAATACCAGCAAGTTAATCTACTAAAGCTTTCTGTACAGAGCTGACTTGAAAGCACAGACAGAAAGGCTTGATATTTCTTCTGTGACTACATTACAGCCTGTTCATTTATTTTCAATGCACCCATTCATTCTCATCTACACAGAGAGGAATAAGGGCATTTTTGTTGAATTTTGCAAGTTCATTCACTTCTTAGGACCTAATTGTTGACCTTCCCAATAAACTGGCTCCGTTCTGTCGAACCCATGTGTCTCAGAAACACTTCAAAAGTTAGCTGGACATCGCAAAGCCGAAATGGGCAACTGGCAAGAGGCAGCATATAAAAAAAATAAAAAATTATATAAATATAATATATATATATATATATATATATATATATATATATATATATATATATATATATAAATAAATAAAATAGATATACAAATATACACACACACAAAAAAAAAATGGAGAGCAAAACGCCGAGCTAAAAGGGAGTCAATACATAAAGGCATTCCTTTCCCAGCAAGAGACAATAATCCCATGAATGAAAAAAATTACTCTGTCATACAGTCTCATAACAGCAATATGATCGAGGAGACAGAAGTCAAAACACAGCTTATGCAAACCTTCTCCACCAAGCAAAGTAGTAGTACTTAGTATACAGTACAGTAAACCCAACAAACATCAGCAACAGCACAAAATGAACATAAGTCACCTCTCCTGCACCCCTCTTCAGCCATATACCCTTGCGTGGGCTATAGGTACTGTGAATGCTCATTGAAGACCCCATGACACAGTTTTCCCCATCCCACCGATGCGCTGAAGGAACTGACCAGCATTAAAACAGAGCCCTGCTGTTGTAGCACAGGATAAACAATCCATGCCAAGGGAGCTATGAATGGTGAAGACATCACAGCTAGGAGACATCCCAGTGTATGGAGGGGAGGGGGGGGATACTCTAGACAACGCACAGTATTTTTACTTCAGCAAACAGGAAAGAAATCAGTGAAGTTCTTACAGTGTAACCACAAAATCCAGAAGATATTCATCCTCACAGTACAGTGAGACATCTAGAGTGCTGGATTACCACAGCTAGTGAGCTATACACACACACCAAATCTTACAATTTAGCTGCATATAGCAAACATACACTGATCAGCCATAACATTAAAACCACCCACCTAATATTGAGCACACCCCCACTTTGTGCCACCACAACAGCTTTGCCCCCCAGAGGCATGGACTTCATACCTGTTTGGATGCACAGATTCTATTATATTACATGAAAAGAAAAGAGCTATCCTTTCCACCAAAACGAAGGATGCTATGAAAGAACACTTTAAACAAAACCAAAAGCTGCATTCACCCATACGTAAATTTGCGGACCTTACGGCCAGTGAATGCATGCAATGGAGTCTTTCCCCGCCCGGTACGATGTACCAATATCATGCCGGCAGCAGGAAAGTCTTTGAGTGGCTGTGTCATTTACAGTGCCACAGGGATTCAAAAACTTTCCCCCGCTGCCAGCATATTGATATATCATGGTGGGCAAGGAATGCATTGCATGCATTCACCATCCGTAAGGTCTGCAAATCTACGGACATGTAAATGCAGCCAAAGTGTGACAGATCTGGTTTGCGTATATTTGCTTTTCTTTCCATATTTTGTAAGCAAAAACAATTCATGACACAGATGTGAACAAATCCTTATATTGTGTATGTCACCTTTATGCTACCAAAGCAGCATCAAGGAATGAACTCCACACAACCTCTTAAGATGTCCTCTGGCATCTGACACCAAGATGTAACCAGCAGATTCTTTAAGTCCTGTATCTCTGAATCAGACTTTCCCAGCAAATCTTGAGCATACGGAGATCTGGAGAAGTCAACGCTGTATACTTTGAGTGCCTATAACCTTATCACCATTTCACCAGATATCCTTCCTTGGACCACTCTTGGTAGGTACTAACCACTTCATACTGGGAACAACCCAAAAGACCTGCTGCTTTGAAGACGCTCCTACTGATTACAGTTTCTCTCTTGTCATTACTCTTCCCAGTGTTTCCTGCTTCAAAGAAGTTCTGAATTAAGAATCCAATAACTTTTTGATACATTCCACTACTCTTGAAAGAGGACAATGTAACAAGATATGTTATTTATTTATTCAGTCAGTGGTGTTAATGTTATGACTGATGAATGTAAGTGTAATTTTAATGATAATTTTACAGTATATGGACGCATCCATCTACAAATACATACAGAAAATAAAAGTGAGCCATGATTTCAGCAGATTAATCAAGGCTAAACATGTATACAAGAAAGCCCCCCCCCGCCCCCAAAGTGCAGGGCCAGCTTTATAGTCTGGCACCTATAGACTGCAATTGTGTGAGACCAGGAAAAATTAGGCAGAACAAACTGGGCATTCAATTGGAAGCGGATCCCTCCCCCACAAGAGATGTATTAAAACCCCATACAGATACTCTCTACTGGTCAGAAGCAGCGATCCCAATTGGTATAGATGTACAGTCCCTGTTCTCTCCCACACAACAATCCATGTAAAAAAGCACTGGAGGACAGCATCTTCTCATGACAATTCCAGCTTTATTGTGCCACAATACATATACTGTAACCAGGGCCGATTGAAGGGTTTATGCCGCCTGAGGCAAACCTCAGGCGGCCGCCCCGAGTGATAGCCGGCATCCCCCCGGCCCCCCCCCCCCCCCCCCCCCCCCCCCGCCGCCGCCGCCGCCATCGCCATCTACTCACCTGTCCCACACCGCAGCCGGCCCGCGCTCTCCGCTGTCTCCACATCCCGTCAGGTCCCGCGATGTCACCCTGCAGCTGTCACGGACCTCCAGGCTGTGGTGAGTGAGTGGGGTGATCGGGTCGCGCGGGGCGGTCCCGCGCGACCTGATCACCCCAGCGCGTCCCCCACCGACCCCGGGCACTCACCACAGCCTGGAGGTCCGTGACAGCTGCAGGGTGACATCGCGGGACCAGACAGGATGTGGAGAGCGCAGGCGACGGGACAGGTGAGCGGCCGCTGTCATTTTTGTTAAGTGATACTTAACAAAAATGACAGCAGGGGGGACATAATGCCGCCCCCTGCCGGACCGCAAATTCTGCCGCCTGAGGCGGAAGGCTCATTCCGCCTCATGGCAGAAGCGGGCCTGACTGTAACATACAATTCCTATTAGGCCACAGCAGCTGTAGTGTAGTAGTTAGGAAACACAAGAGAATGCACAACTGAGTAATATTTATACATAGACTAGTGAATCACAGGCTGGGGTTGTTGAATAACTACAACTCCTATCATGCTCTGCTAGGTTTGTCATTTTGGCAGTAGTAGCTATGCTAAGCTTTACATCAGTGGTTATGGTACATTACTGAAGGTAGGGCTGCTGGTTTATTGTTTTAGATGATAAATTTGCTTTACTGAGGCAGAATTAGTTCATGAGGGATGGTTTTTGTTAAGTGCTAGGCAGCTAATATACACACAGTCCTATAATTATATGCTTATAAAATAATATAGGAGTGATATAAAAACTGTATCATGTGTAGAAGGATTACAGACACTGCTAAAGTACAGTAACCCTGCATGTTGTTTTTTTTTTTTAAAGACACATGATGACAGGTACACTTTAAAACCATAGACTCAAACCAGACAGTGTCAGTCAATGTCCCACAGTGTCTGTATGGTAGGGAGCACTCTCCTCTGCTCCCACCGCTCAAAGAATTGACATGTTAATTCTTTAAGTGGAGATGGGGATTTTGCTCAGTGTGAACTAGCCCTAATGTGCCCTTTTTACCACTTTTGTTCAATTACATGTTTTATTACATAGGTTTTGCTTATTCCCTGCTTCTGTATTTTGAGATGCACTCCATCTTCTTTCCATCCATACAGTTTGGAGTGATTTTTGATTTTTCAGTGAGGTATTACAAAAATTTTATTCAGGTCCTATGGTTTAGTTTGTTTAAAGAGGATGTACCACCAACCACCAATTAATCTAATATAGAAAGTCACAGCGCCTGCACTAGGAACACTGAAAAAAGAAGTGGAGTTATGGAGTGCACGGTGGGTGTAGCGTGGTGGATCTGGGAATCGTGGTGCTGCTCTCTATAGCAAAGGTTCGTGATATACCATACACATTAGGGAAACAAGAGCACACTCACCCAGTAAAATATCTTCATCTTTATTGATTCATCATAGGTTAAAAGCCATCCATGTGTAATAGGGTGGTAGGAACGGCAGTACACTTAGATCACAGGAGACGTGACAGCTGCTTTGCGCCCTGCCAGCGCTTCTATCAGACGTCGCTCCTCTTTAATCTGAACCCATGAATCGAACTGCGCCATCACGGGGAAGCCGATGCCGTGGTCCGTTTTTCGAACCGCGGCCCGGTTACCGTGGACAGCGCTGTTCTATGCACAGGAATCAGCCGGTACTCAAGCACTGGAGGTGGGCCGGGCCGCCCCCAGTGGGAGGGAATTCCGCGGCTCCATTCATTCTAAGGGAGCCGCGGCATACAGGGGAGGGAATTCCCTCTCACTGGGGGCGGCCCGGCCGGCCTCCAGTGGTTTAGCTCCGGGCAGTTCCAGTGTATAGAACGGCATCGTGCACAGGAACCGGGCTGCGGTCCGAAAAACGGACCGCGGCACCAGCTTCCCCATGACCTGGTGGTACATCCTCTTTAACCCTTTTGAGGACTTAAATGCTGATTTTGTTAAATCTTCTGGAAGAAAAGATTTGTCTCTTTCACCCCAAGCTACCCCACCCTGATATACAATATAGTGTAGGCAAAAAGCCTACCGGTGTTGGTAATGGTGGTGGCAGAGGACACTTGTCACAGGGCGACAGAAGAGCACAAGGAGATAGGAGTAAACTAACGCTGTCAGCGCTCGTTTGCTTCTTGTTCCCCTTTTGCTGCTGCTGCCGCTATTACACATGTCCGCAGCGAGCAGGTTAGTGCAGGGGAGGCCACGGGGACTGCCCTGGCAGCCCATAAAGGATAGCACCAGTCTGCTGCCGCTGCTCCTATTCCACAGAGCGATGGCAGCATATCGCTGCTATCACAGTTTTTTGTCTTTCAACACGTTGAAAGACAAACAACAGCAATGATGAGCCGACATTGTTCATGTCGGCTAATCGTTGCCTTCTATTACAGCTGATAATAGTTCAGTGTAATAAGGCCTTTAGATTATTGAACACAAACACAACAATGAGCTATTGTCCGTAAGACCCATCCTTACAGACACAAGTGTGCAAAGCATTTCTGTCTGTATGGACGGGTCTTACAAAAGCACTCTTACCTAAATAGCATTAATACTTTCAGGTTTTTTATTTTTTTCTTATTTTGATACTGTATTACTTGAACTTTATTTTGTGTCACATTTATTATATGCTTGTTTTTTTCTGCTGTTACATGGAATTTTGGTCCTTGAAGTGTAAGTTTGTTTATACAGTAGGTTTCTGTTGATTTTCAGTTTTGTGTTGCCTTTTTATATCATGTGGACTAGGATTCTGACATGACATAATGGTGCCTGCTCCATTTATTCTATGCATCGGTCACTAGTTTATGTTGCTCTCAAAAGGACAGCATAATATTTCCTGAACATAAAATACTTCAAACCACAAGAGGGCAGCATTGTTTTAGTGGCCAATGTGGCTGTAGGAACTCCAAAAGCATCTATATTAATTCTTACACAGGAATTATAATTTTACACTAAAAAACCCAAGGCATGTCATCATTTCTAAACAGCAATCAGCAATGTTAAAGGGGAAAAATTCACCTTTATTCAGACTAAGGCCCTCTTCACATTTCAGGAAAATCAATCTGTATTTCTTATTTCCTGACACATAGAGTTCTATGCGGCATGGACACCCTTCAGGATTTTTCCTGAAGGGTGTCTGTACCGGAAAATAGTCCCAGAAATTATAGGGCATGTCATCCAGATCGACATCTGGAAACTGTCTGGAATTGTGGATGCTTTGCTTGGAAGCCCGGGCCAGTGCCAGCACCAAGGCAAGTATCACCGGGTGCTGACACTGGCACTTTAACTGTATGCTTCTGATTTACAGTTAAATGCTGCAATGTGTATCACAGGGTCAGGAGCCATTGGCTCACAACCCTCTCAAATCCTCTTCAGGCCGATAGGCAGCATTATGCCTTCGGCCACAAGGGGGCACTCTCTCACCCCAAAAGACAGAGGGAAAAGCCAGAAGGTCACCGCGGCAGCCTGCAGCAGGTGAGTGTTTTTTTCCTCCTCCATTTTTGCACTCAGTAAACATGGATTGTTTCCTGAAGCTTTCCGAGTAATTTCTGAAGGTACAATGTGGCTACAGAGAATTAGAAACAGATTTTTACTTTAACATTTGAGAGTAACCATCTCCCTTTGTTTGTAGCAGTAAACTATGAAATTGCTTTTAACTCAATTTTCTTTAAACCAACTAAGATTTTTTTTTTATTTCACTGAAAAGTTCCTAACAGTGGGAAAACTCAAAGATACTAACAACGTTCTTGGGAAGCATCTATCCTGTAGAGAATACTCACCACATTGTAGTAACTTTTGTTGATTGCTGAAGTCTCAAACCCTTTTGGAGGGCTTTTCAGTGTTGTAGACTTTGGAGATACTGGTTTTTCTGAAGAACAGAAAAAAATTATGTTAAGAATATGAAGTTGTCACATCTTATAAATTTAATAGATATGCAGGTCTGATGTCTAATGGTTCGTACTATCCAGATGGCAGTCTGACAAATGTAAGTCACCCCTTACAAGTCATAAAATAAAGCATTATGGCCAACCTATGGATCAAGAGATACAACTAGGTTTGCTCCTAAAAACATTTCACAGTAAAATACACAAAAGAAAGTTTCAAAACACTTCAGTAACCATGTTACTGTATGTGACTTGATATTTTCTTCCATTTATGAAGTAAAGCACATAGTTCTCACATAAGATCCTATCAAGGGTTTAACCCATTGTCCTCCACTCCCTGTCGGCAAGACTACTATTTTTGCATCACTGTACAGCTAGCTCTACAAAATAGAGGCATTTCAGTTATCTAATGTCTAAGTGGAACGTCTAGAGGTTTCCCAACGTTTATCTGTGATGTGACTGATGCCAGCAGGCATGCTGAATTTCAACGTGCTCATCCTTTGATATCCTTGGAAATAAGGGCAGCCAGATTGAACTGACTATATGGGCAATGCCTCGACATTTAGAATCACTTTCATGTTAGATATTTAGTTTGTCAGTAGATGCTATTCTAAAACGATGACGTACATGATAATAACTGTTACAAATAAAAATAAAAAAGTATATTTGTTTGTTATCACTGTGTCCGTAACAACCCAAGCTAAATTTTTTAGATTATCCCTCCAAAAACGGGTTAATAAAAATGAATCAATAAGTTTCATGAATGCCAGAATGGTGGCAATAAAAAGGTAAAAAGCTGTTCCGCAAAAAACAAGAACTCGTTTTTGTTATGTGGGCAAAAATAAAAGAACAGTATGACACTTGGGGGGCAGCAATGAAAAAAAAAAAAAGAAAAGAAAAAAAGAGAAAATTGCTTGGTCACTAGGCCCAAAATAAGCCAGTCACTAAGGTGTTAAAGCAAGGGCTGCACAGACATCGCTAACAATTTCCATGAAGCCCTTGCCACATGATTATTGAGCGTCTAATAGGCTCTTTAAGAAACTGTTGTTCTAGCATATTGACCCTCACTTACCCAGCTCAACAGGCCATGTAATAAAGCCCCAAGCCCAACTAAGTGATAAAAGAAGTCATACAAATTAAGATGAACACATGATACACACCAGAAGACTTGATTTCTCTGACATAGTTGCTCGGGAACCATCCAGTCTTGCCACTGTGTGTGCCCTCCCACCAGCCGCCTTCTTCCAGCCGTGTTACATGGATTATATCCCCTTTACAGAAAGACAATTCATCTTCATTGGTTTGTTGAAAGTTAAACTTTGCCCTCACCACCATGTGATGGTTGCTGTTATCGGTCATGTCCTAAAGCAAAAAGTAAAGTAAAAAGTAAAATCAGCAACAACAGATTTATTTTCAGTATAAAAATAAAAAATTTGCTACTTCACCACTCTTGGTGTATTAATATAACAATGTGATTAAGGGTGCATTCAGACGTACAGGATCTGAAGCAGATCTGCAGCAGATTTGATGCAGTGTTCAGTTATTTAGATCAAACACTCTGCGGATCTGCAGCATAAAATCCGCTGCGATGCGGTATGTGTGAAGCTACCCCAAAAAGGGGTATTCAAATATCCTAAAGTTTCTCATATGTGGCTTGGGGCACGGTGGAAGAAGGGAAAGATATTTACCCACCTGGGTCCCCCACAGCTCCCATTCCAGCAACTTACAGTGCAACACTCAGCTTTTTGCTACTTCCAAAAAAGTCTCAGCAAGCAGCATCAGCTCAGCCATTCCTTGTCTGAAGCAGGACACCATTGCACCCAGTGGTTAGCTGAATGGGCAGGTCCCGCTGAGAAGACTTCTTGGAAGTAGCAACAAGCTATGTTACTTATACTGTGGCCTAGTAACACTAAATATTCTAGGATAATGGTATATCCCTTTAAAAGATTTCAACTCTAAAGTAAGAATATTAATTATTTCTGCTCTGCACATCATTGGGGGGGGGGGGGGGCGCGAAAGGACAACAAGCCATATGCCAAATACAGCACGGCTCTATGTATTCCACCATATGCAGAAGCCACAATGAAAATGTGAGCCGAGCCTTAAGGTGGTTCCCTAGGTTTAGGAACATATTGCTGCTTTCTTTAAAAAACAGCACCACCCGTGTTCAGATTTTGTGGGGTATTACAACTCACCTCCATTATAGTGGTAGATCAACTATCATCAGTAAGATATACAGATTTGTAAATTAATTCTATTTAAAAAAAAAACTCAAGACTTCAAGTACTCATCAACTGCTGTATGCCCTGCAGGAAGTGGTATGTTCTTTCCAGTCTGACAGTACTCACTGTTGTCCAGAGCAAGAGAGTTTTTCTATGGGGATCTGCTTCTGCTCTGGACAGTTCCTGGCCATGAACATGGGGGGCAGTAGAGAGCACTGGAAAGAATACACCTATTTCTGAAGGGTACACAGCAGTTAAGTATTTGAGGGCTTTTTTTTTTATAAAAGTAATTTACAAATCTGTATTACTTTCTAAAACCAATTAATTAAAGAACAAATTTTGTTTCTCCGGAGTACCCTTTTACCTAAAAGAGTTGCAATACCACACTCAAACTGAGGACAAGAGTCAAGCTGTTTCTGGAAGAAGGCAGTTATGCTTTCCCTGATCTGGATAGCCACTAAAAACTGGTGTGCAAAAGTGAATACACACCTTCACACGCATTCACTGTACGATACAGACCTTTAGCTAACATCTGCTGTGCGCTTTAAGGTAATGATTCTGCTGTTAATGAACCTGGAATCTGAGGACACAAACTCATTTGATATTAATTCCCTGTGCCCAGTCTCTTGTAATAATGTACCTGCTGCCAAGAAACACACAGCCAAGTGAAGCGTTTTATTATTTACGGGAAGAGGTAAAACCTAGAAAATTAAGAAAGCAATTTCTTGGGGATATATTATAAATCATAACTGAGGTTATATAAGGTTAGAGTAAATACTTTGACGTGTCTTTAAAGGTTTTCTTCTGAGCACAATGGAGTCTGCAACATGCCCAGAGCCTAGGAATTTAAAGTAATAAAATAATTTCGGAATCTAGGATACCACAATGTAACTCACCAGGCTTCGATATTGACCCTGCAATAATTTTGATGAGCGGCTGAGTACAGACTGGGACCCAAGGGAATCAAATGACTTAATCCGATGAGAAGATGGACGAACACATACAGAGTCACTTCCCAAGCCAATATCTAGAAACAGAACAAATGTATACTTATAATTGAAATATATGTATATAATACAATTCACATGGTTTCTGACCATTAAACCATTGTCTGGGAAAAGAAATAATATCCCTGTGGCTGGGGGGTGGTGTAAAAATAAACACGCTATACTCTTCTCCCCAGATCCCTCACTCAACATTCACACCAACACTGCCAGTCTGCTGCTGCTCACTGCTTCTTCTAAATTCGGTGTCATTCCAATGCCAAAGAACCTGCCTGCTCTGCCGATAATCCCCACCTCACAGATTAGCAGGTCCTGTGGAATCGGGATGACAATACACTGAGGAAGTTGCGGGTAGTAAAGGACCGGCAGCATCAGCAGGCGAGTATAGCAGTTTTTTTTTTTGTTTTTTTACACAGCCACACAGAAAACTTTTCTTTTTCAACTAAGGAGGTATACCATTTAGATCAGTAAATTATGAAACCCAATTTACTAAAATAATTTTTAGTCTGTTATTTCATGACACATCAGGCTGTTTTTATAAAGAGGTAAAGTTTTTTTTTTGTTTATTTTACTGGTATATTATTTAACTGGGATTTGTTTGGGAATTGTTGCTCTGCTGTCCCCAGCACTTTTATTTGCTAGGATGCCATTGACTTGAACAGTTTTGAACCATTAAAACAGCCCTATACAGAGGAGAAAGTAGGACGATACCTAGCATCTAAGCCATGCAAAGAGTCACGAAACACTGTCCCAGCTGCCGCTAGAGCAAATGTCCAGGAGACAGACACCTCTCATTAGGTGCCCTGGACTTTGTATTGAAAGCTTGCCTGGCCCCTTCTCTCAGCCTATACTTTATAGTTCTTGCTTGCTCCTTGACGGCACATTGCACACGTTGGCCGTAAATAGGGTAAAGGCCCTATTACACGAAACGATCGCCGTATTCGGACGATAATCGTCTTGTGTAATAGAGGACAACAATCAGCTGACATGAACGATGTCGGCTGATCGTTGTCTTTTAACATGTTGAAAGAGAAACAACTAAAGGCCCTATTCCACCAAACGATTATCGTTCATAAACTCGCTCCAACGACCGCTCGTTAACGATAATCACTTTGTGGAATTGGTGTAAACGAGCGAACGACAAAGGCAAAATCGTTATATTGACGTTCAAAATTGTTTTTCAGCATGTCGAAAAAAAATTGTTGGTCTTTGAAAGACAATTCGCTAATCTGTTCGTAAAATTAGAAATCTTTGTCGTTCAAAAAAAGGTTTTAAAAAAAGTAGGTGTGTCGTACGGTCACGATCACCCCGGCGAACGTTTCAAACGACCATGTAACGACCGCAAAATAATCGTTACTCTACATATTCACATTCCCACATGTTTTATGTGTTATCGTTTGCTAAAAAAAAGCGGTCGTTGGAGCAAGTTTATGAACGATAACCTTTCCGTGGAATAGGGCCTTAAGATAGCAACGATCTGCTGCCGTTGCTCTGTGGAACAGGAGTGGCGGCAGCAGACCGCCGCTATCTTCTGTAGGCTGCCTGGACAATTTAGTGATCACCCGAGCAGTCCCCAACAGCACTCCACCGGCCACTCGGCTTCTACCCGCTCGCTGTCAACACGTGTAATATCGCTGCCAGCGAACAAGGAGCATGCGAGCACTGACAGCTGACATTGTTCATGCCGGCTCATCGTTGTCTTCTATTACACAAGACGATTATCAGCCATAACTGCTGATATCTGCCGAATACGAACCATAATTGTTTCGTGTAATAGGGGCTTTTTACATAATCTCTGCAGCGTATACTGTACAGTGAACATACTTATAAAAGGGGCTTCAATCTCTGAAAGCACTCCTCCTCCCCCTATAAATTATTGGCCTCGTCTAAATGACATTACTTATTAATCAAGACAAAAAGGACCAAGCAGCAGGGAACGGAGGGGAATTCAAAGGTTAAGTTTTTTTTTTTTTTTTTTGGTGCCGCTTTTGTAAGAGCTGGCAGAATCTAAAAAAATTCAGTGTAATTCAGTGCAGAACAGGGAGATATTTAGGAAACTTTGTACAGCAAAGTATATTAACAAGCAGAGGACATTTTCAAAAGGAACAGGTATGTACTTTACAACCTGCACAAGCCAGCAGAAGCCTTTATTTTATACTAGGAAATAAGGCAATTTACTATGTAACAGACAATCTGGTTTATATGAAATAATCCAGTACTGTGTTTTTCCCAAAAGAAGTTAATCAACCAGAAGCAAAAATATAAAAAAATAAATTATGTGTCTGATCCTTCACTAAACCTATGTTTATCTAGTCTTTAGCACTACATCTTAGGGGTTATCTAGGGTGACCTAATGAGATTATTGCACTCTACATAAGCTACATAAACAAGTGTTACAGATCCACTTTAGGTGGCTAAATGGAGAATTTAGAATTCAACAAAGACTATTCCCATCATATAAGGAAGATGCTGTGAGACATTGGGGTTGCTTGGGCTGATGCAGGCCATTTCTCTCAGGAAAAAGAGATGAACAGGATGTCCGTTTTCCACCGCTGCCCTGACTTGCATACTCATTGTTCACAGCCTGCTGCTTCAAGAGGAAGCAGCTGGGAGACAACAAGGCAGGACGCCTGTGTGGATACAATTGGAAACAAATATAAAGCACATACTCCAGCAACACAGCTTCTGCATGGTATTAATAAAGAGCAGGAAAGCAACCACCAACATAGGCTCCATCACATGCATAATGGCATCACACCAGAACTGTGAAGGCAAAGAGTTGACCCTTCATTCTGTCATTGACAAGTTTTACCTATATGTAACAGCATTCTGTTTACACTAACCACCATCTTATTTTTACATGTATGGGTAAAGCGGTTGGCAGGTGGCAGAGACCTCCAGCACCACTCCTTGCATGGTAAAGAAATGTCAATAAAACTAAAGGATTCTAATATGGCCCGTTCTCTTTATACCATGGCATGCTGTATCTGCTGACTTCTGTACAGGTAAGGCTTTGTTCACATATTTGTGGAATACATCCGCCCTATACTTGGGAAATGTTGTGATGTATACACCAAGTTCTGGCTTTTATTATTCAAGGGTTCTTCTGGGAGTCTGATATTGATGACCTATTGTTATGTCACCATTCCTGGCATCCCAAGGTGAGCTAACTAGCGGCCTCCTCCTCTTCACTGTTGACCAGACACAGCAGCTCTGTATATGTTGTTTGCGCTTGGTGTTGTAATACAAGGCACAGCCACTACAGAACCTATGGAGCAGAGCCTGGTAAACAATAAAAAGGACATTAACCTCACCAAGGAGGTGTGACTGTCACAGATCAGATATTAATGGTCTTTCCTAGGGCCATGTTAATACGAACGTATCTAATGCGGCGCTCTACCCTTTTTTGTTTTTGGATACCTGATGCTTAGTGCATATCATATGCAAATGTCTCATGTATTTTGTCAATGAAGTTAACCACCAATAACAAAAAGAACAAAGATAGAATAGTTTTACATAGATCAAAATCTATTGTTTTAGCAGCGTGGATATAATTGGTAACAGTAAATCTACTTGGGTAATAATGAGAGCATTTATGTCTCTAGACAACTTTAAACATAGATGCAAAAATAAAGCTATACACATACACACATACCTGCTGTGACTTTATTGAGAAGAACTAAGGAATTCAGCACCTTGTTGAAGTTCTGCCCTTGATACAGGTCATTGGCCTCAAAGGTCTGGAAAACAAACACATCAGCTATGGTAAGTAATGCCCCTGCACTAAAGCATCATCTGTTATCATTTGTCATTGGAAAATGTTTATCACATTAAAAAGCATCTGCAAATATTTGGAGAAAATTGATAATAGCAAGAAATCCAGATACTTAAATAAAACATACAAAACACTACAATTCATTTCACAACAAGTAGATTATGGGGCAGAGGTATCAAAACTGGTGCAAAGCAACAAATTGGATTAATCTTCCATTCTTAAAAGGATCTGAAAATGAGAGCTAGCATCTGATTGGCTGATAGAGACAATGCCATTATTATTCCTGCTTTAATGTATAAAGTAACCAAATACCAAACACTGGGTAAACTGCTAATACAAGCTCAGGAAATTAACAGTAGAAGACTAGGAAAGAGGAGATGAAATAAGGAAAAAAACAGAACATAAATGTTACCTTCATTGTGGAGGATCTCATAGAGGACACTTCACCAAATCTTGCCCAGCAATAAAATGAACAACAGGATACTACAGCCTTTTTCTAGGCTTCCTGTTCCACGGACGTTCATCCAGAGATTAGTTATGTGGAAACAATGTAATAGGAGGATACACGGCACTCCTGCGCTTTGGGAACCGTCCTCCCAAGCTTATGGAAAAAGAAGCACACTCCTAGGTAATGTATATTGTGGGGCTTCGCTTCTTAGACTGTTCTGTCATTTCCTCCAGAAAATACAATATAGGAAGCCCAGTGACTGTCACCAGGTCTGAGATGTATGATCAGTACAGGAAAAACCCACAAATGGGAAGTAGTCGATGAATTCAGCGCTCACACAATTGCAGGAACAGTTACAGAAGTGATGGCCAGCACATGAGTACTCTAAAAGGCAGAAGGCTACAGATTCCCCAACATGACACACAACCAGAGAGCACTATCAGTATATACTCAGGTGCAGACTTGCTATGTTCACACTACGAAAAAGATGCAATCGGCAACAACGGCCGTACTTTGTACGGGTGAACAATGCCTATCGTTCTATGGGATCCCGTCCGGAGCGTATACACATCGTATGCGCTCCGGGCGGGATCCTGCACGGGACCGCAAATAACTGACATGTCAGTTTTCTGTGGCCGCAATTCAATGAATTGCGGCCGTAGGAAACCCTGTCAGTTCACACAGCGAAGCGAGCGGCTCTGGCTTGCTTCACTGTGCTATGGGAGGTTCTGATGCGGGCGCGCCCTGCGGCCGAAAGATCATCCGGCCGACACTGCAGTACCGGCCGGGATGATCCGTGCAGAGAACGGCCGTTTTAACGACCTTGAAAAAAGTGAACTGAAAGATCTGACACAAAGACCTGCTTATAGATGGAGGGACCCTCTCTAGGTGACAGGGCTGTGGAGTCTTAGGGCCCTATTCCACGGGAAGATTATCGTTCACATAATCGTTAACGATAAACGATCCAAACGACTGCTATGTGAAAAACCAGTTCACCCATTTACATGGAACGAAAATGGTTACTTATGATCGTTCTTGTGGTCGTCTTGTTGTCGCTATTGCGTTCGTCACTACTGCGAACGACCGAACGACATCTTATTCAATGCGAACGATTTGTGAACGAGTAACGATAAAAATAGGTCCAGGTCTTATTAAAAGATCAACGATTTCTCGTTCGGTCATTAATCGTTAACTATTTAACCAAACGATTATCGTTTAGATTCGAACGACTTAATAATCTGAACAATAATTGTCCCGTGGAATAGGGCCCTTAGTTGTGGAGTCGCAGTCGGAACTAGTTCTGGTTGAAGCTGGAGTAGGAAAATGTATTGACTCAAAAAAAAAAAAAAAATCTTTCAAAAATTTAAAATAGAATTTTTATAGCAATTTTATAAATGTTGGATGTAGCATACATGTATTTAGGTATATATGTGCTCACTTTATTTTAGTATTTTATAAATGTTACTGGTCAATATATTTTATGTTCTATCAAACTAAAGACCTTTTCTGCATATGTCAGTAATAAAGCACTGGCCCTATTAAATAAGAGTGGTCAGGGAGATGTAAGCAGTCACTATTTGGTAGTTTGTTTCAGAGCTGGAAGAGTCCATTGTGTGGGGGAGATCTGTGCTGTTCTCTTCCTGGATGCTGGATGATTGTATATGAGCAGCAGTGTAATATGAAGATATCCTGTGTTAGGGTCGGTTCACACTACGGAATTCTCGCGGATAAACTCCACGGAATTCCGTCGGCTGTCCGCATGCACGGCCGCGCGCCTTTCCGCCGGCTCCATAGACACCATTCTATGGGCCGACGTATTCCGCTTCCGAATGGTGTCTATGTAGCCGGCGGAAAGGCACGCGGCCGTGCATGCGGACAGCCGACGGAATTCCGCAGAGTTTATCCGCGAGAATTCCGTAGTGTGAACCCATCCTAACACAGGATATCTCCACATTACACTGCTGCTCATATACAATATAATGCTATGCTATGGCTGCAGCAGGCTGTGTGTGTGTTTGTGTGTGCTATGGCTGCAACAGGCTGGGTGTGTTTCTGTGTGCTGTGGCTGCAGCAGGCTGGGTGTGTTTCTGTGTGCACTATGGCTGCAGCAGGCTGTGTGTGTGTGCGCATGCTATGGCTGCAGCAGGCTGTGTGTGTTTATGTGTGCTATGGCTGCAGCAGGCTGTGTGTGTTTATGTGTGCTATGGCTGCAGCAAGGTGTGTGTGTGTGCATGCTATGGCTGCAGCAGGCTGTGTGTGTTTATGTGTGCTATGGCTGCAGCAAGCTGTGTGTGTGTGTGTGTGCATGCTATGGCTGCAGCAGGCTGTGTGTGTTTATGTGTGCTATGGCTGCAGCAAGCTGGGTGTGTGTGTGTGTGTGTGTGTGCGTGCGCATGCTATGGCTGCAGCAGGCTGTGTGTGTTTATGTGTGCTATGGCTGCAGCAAGCTGGGTGTGTGTGTGTGTGTGTGTGTGCGTGCACATGCGCTTTATGGCTGCATCAGGCTGTGTGTGTGTGTGTGTGTGTGTGTGTGTGTGTGTGTGTGTGTGTGTGTGTGTGTGTGTGCGCGCGCGCATACTCTATGGCCTCAGCAGACTGTGTGTGTGCGCGCGCGTGCTATGGCGGCTATGACCTCTATATCACAGAGATCTGACATTGTTAGCAGTGTTTCTTTGTGCATGGTGTATATTTTGTTAGAAATATAAAAGATTGTCAGCAGGAAAAGATCACCTGCTCTATCTAGTCTAGTTTTGAGTTCTTCAGGACATGGTGGCTGGAGACTGGCTGCATCCACTGCGCGCACACGCACGCACACAGAGGAGAATCTGCTTTATATCTTTGCTTTATTCCCTCAGAAGTCGCTCCAGAATCATGTAGGACATTACAGTGAAGCTGATGAGCCAGTTCTACTTTACATCAGTGTGATAAATAAGCCCTCTGGTGTCTGACTGGCAATTTACGAAGGAGCTGAATTTAGAGTCAATCCCTGATAAAATCAGGAGTCAGAGTCGTGGCTGCGGCTTACCGACTCCATGGCCCTGCTAGGTGATACATTGACAATTGTTTAGGTTCATTTATGGGGACTGCTCTATTCACTTGCAATGTAAAAGAATTTGAACTAAAGGAGCAGCTATTTTCTTGTATAACTCTTATATACCAGTGACTGTACATGAATAAGCAGCTGTTTTGTACGCAACAAACACAAGTATGGATATGTTTATCCCAGGCGTGTTTAAATTCTGTTATTGTAGATTTACCAGCCACATCTTCTGGAAGTTTGTTCCAAGTTTCTACTACTCTTTCAGTAAAGTAATATTTTCTCACTTTGCTTCTAATCTTTCCCCTAACTAACCTCACACTGTGTCCTCTTGTTCTAGAGTTCAGTTTTTTACTAAAAGCCCTTCCTTCCAGAACCTTATTTATTCCTTTAACATCCCTAAAGGTTTCAATCATGGTCCCCTTTCTCTTCTTTCCCTCCAGACTATACAGATTCAAATCCTTAAAGCCCCTATTCCAGGGGGCGACGGAGAGGAGCAAATGAGCGCAGTCAGTGCTATTCCACATGGCAGCAGCGAGGGGGGGGGGATGCAGAAGGGGCCGCGGGAAGGCTTCCCGGGTGATCGCTGATCGTCCGGGCACCCCATAGAGGATTGCCAGCAGCAGATCGCTGCTAAATCAGTTGCTTGTTTTTCAACATGTTGAAAAACAAAGACTAAAACAAATATATTTAAGAGATCCTTGTTGTATGCTAGATTATGTCTCTTATACTTGACAAAGAGGTATGTGTTGCCTCGAAACGCGTTGTTTACGAGACCAATAAAATTCATCTTTTAAAACTACTAATCCTGAAGCCGTGAAGCGCCGTCATTCTGGCTCCTGTGGTTCCCAGCTAAACCTGTGGATCTGACACTTCACCGATCACTCTCCATTCCCTGATCCCCTGGCTTGGGATCTCGGTACCTACATTCGGAGCTTGGCTGCTACAGTTACTACCTGTTCTTCACTGATAGCGCTAATAGGTGTTTTGTTCTGAGCACAACACCATCAGGTGAGCAGCTCTAATATCAATGGTATTTACCTGTATTTTTGAACCTACGGTATTACCCTATGGCGCCCTACTTATTCTTTTAGCCTCATCTATCTCCTGTTAGCAGGGATTGGTTATACAGATCTGTCAGGGGGGCAGCAATCACAGGTCAGAGTTCTTTAAGAACTCTGGGGCAGACACCATCTGGACCCATCGCCTTATTCAACTTTAAACGGGAAAGTTCCTCTGCAACTTCAGCCTCTGAAAACACTGGAGCTGAACCCATATAACTGGAGGCAATGCAGTGTCCAGCCATCCTGTGATTGTGAAGGCCGCCTTCTAAAAACACCGAGCAGAAGTAGCTATTCAAATAGTCAGCGACCTCCTTATCTCCGTCAATAACAGTATTCTACCCATTAATTATTTTAGTAATGCTGCAGCTATTCTTCTTCCTGTAACATATATCTGAAGAAGGTTAACAGACTTTGCCATTTCTTCTTTTGAGGATTTAGCAGCATTTATAATCTGCTTTGCCTCCTTCTGTATAATTTTATAGATATCTCTGTCAGCTACATTTCCAGTTTCTTTATACTTCCTGTACGCTGCCTTTTCCCCCCATTTTTAATGGCCTAAACCTCTCTAGTAAACCATAATGTATTCTTCTTCCTTTTGCCAACTTCTCGTACATGTAGTCTAGTTGCCTTTAACATGGCATTTTTTAGTACTGCCCACTGAGCGCTCGCTCCCAATGTTTTATCCCACCCTTTTTACTCTATAATCTAAATACTCCCCCATTTCCTTAAAATCTGTCTTCCTAAAATCCATGCAAAGACACACACTATACTGCATTCATACACTATTCTCATATGCAATGGGCACATACAACTCAATTGTGAATTATTATTCTAGAAACATCAATCTGAAATCTATACTGTCTGGCCACCCTAAATGTTAGTGGACAACAGCTCAGATACCAGCCCATTAGTTAACAGATCTGATCAGCGTATCTAATAACACAGAGCATGGCGAAGATCCCAATTACTTCACCTCACCTCTAAATTACTAGTAAAACAAGTTTACTCCCCCAAGCGCAGAGGGACAGGTAGATTACACTTATCTCAACAAACCCACCAACAGCTGTTTAATTTTCTACTTTTTAACCCTTCTGTTTCTATCAGGATAGATTTCCTGACCCACAACAGTCTATTGGGCATGGATTCCCTTCAGGATTTTACCTGTACAGTGATTGGAAAATAGGTCCTGACATTATGGGGCATCCGTGCTGGAATTCTGGACAAATGGATGTGCTATAGACATCGGATGCACATCCGGACACTGTCTGGAATTCCAGATGTGCTGCTTGCCAGCATGGTCCAGCGCCTTGGCAACTGCCGCCGGGTGCTGCACCTGGCCCTTTAACTGTATGTGCTCCTAATCATAAGAGAATACAGTAAAATGTGGCACTGCGTTTGATAGGGCAAGGAGCCAGTGGCTCCTGGCCCTGCCAATCCACTCTTCTGGCCGGAGGCAGAATTATGCCGCTCATTCCAACGCTGTGGCGTACTAGTGACATTGCTTGTGCAGCAGCCATTTCCCTCTTCCTCCAGCATGTGGTATGAAAAGTTGTAGCACTGTGCAATCTTCACAGATGATAGGTTGCAAACTATTTTCAGTCCCTGATGAAGGTTCTGGCCCGGTGTAGAAATGAGTTGGCAATAAAAAGTCCAGCGAGTAAGCAGAGACAAACTGGGTTTTTCCCCGTTTCTCCTGCTTGTAATGACGTGAGCTTGTTGCTGACATCATGTTGAAGTGTGCGGACACCTGCGCCCATGTCTGGCAGCAGATTCTTTATACCAAGCCCTATGTAGAGTTGTACCTACTTGTTTGCACAACTTAACCAGGTTAGTTTGACCAACTTTTATGTCCTTTTGTGTATCCACCTTCGGTTTGGTAACAGTACACTATCAGATGCCCCCTTGTGTTTTTTCCTTTTTTTATCACCATGAATGGTTTCTAAGGGGAACAAAGTCAGTTTTGATTAATCTCCCTCTTTCAGTTAAGTAAACTGCATAAAACAGACAGTTCAGCTACTTTTAGCTTCCCTTCACCTCCCACAGTCACAACCAGGCTAGAGGGGCCCAAGGAGCCATCGATTCAGGTGCAGCTTGAAGGCACGAACCCACATCCATAAATCAATGCCTCACATAGAATAGCCCTTTAAAACAGTTGTCTGGGCACAAAATATTTGTAAAAAAGGTTCACAAGTGCTGCTATAATTTTTTTCTTTTAAATACTTGCCTGCCCTGATTTCTCGCTGTTGCAGTCCTGCCAGCTTCCTTTAAATTGGCAACCATGAAGAAACTGCCCACATCAGTCAATTGCTGTCTAAGGCAGGTCACCACTGCAGCCAATGACTGGCTAAGTAGACACTTCCTGCATGGTTGCCAAGTTACTGAAAGCAGCTGAAACTAGTAGTGTGCAGGACTGTAGCAGTAGGAAACCAGAGAAAGTAAGGGTCCTTATACACACACAGATTATATGAAAGATTTTTTAAGCCAAAGCCAGGAACAGACTATAAACAGAGATCAGGTCATAAAGAAAAGACTGAGATTTCTCCTCTTTTCAAATCCATTCCTGGCATTGGCTTCAATAATCTAAAGAACTAGAGGCACAAACAGAGAACCAGAGTGTTCTTATACTAGCTGGAAAAAAAGGAACAATAAATAATAATAATAGATATCACTTCAACTATACTATTCAGACATCTTAAAGGGGTAGTGCGGCGCTAAAAAATTATTCACAAAATAACACACATTACAAAGTTATACAACTTTGTAATGTATGTTATGTCTGTGAATCGCCCCCTTCCCAGTGTCCTACCACCCCCGCCGGTGTACCCGGAAGTGTGTGGTGCATTAAACATTACCTGATTCGCGTCGAGGCCGTCCGCCATCTTGTGCCAAACGTCATCTTCGGACGCCAATATGTGCTCCGCCAATCTCGGCGGAGCACAGTTATGACCCGGTGGAGGGGGAACGGCAGCAGCGATTCAGCCATCCGTCCGAAGATGACGTTTGGCACAAGATGGCGGACGGCCTCAACACAGATCAGGTAATGTATAATGCACCACGCACTTCCGGGTACACGGGCAGGGGTGGTGGGACACGGGGAAGGGGGCGATTCACAGACATAACATACATTACAAAGTTGTATAACTTTGTAATGTGTGTTATTCTGTGAATAATTTTTTTGCGCCGCACTACCCCTTTATTGTCAGTCGGTCAGTGTTCTGCATGTCCAAAGCCATAGAAACATTCATTTACAATATAACAGCAATACAAACGTAGACATCAGCTATGCCATAGCATAGCATAGATCAGTGTTATTTGCAATCTATGTGTAGAGCGTGCCTGAGAGCAGACTCTATACCTGGATCGCCGATCTGACAGGACGGAGGTAAGGAGCTTACACCCGCCTGTCGGCACAAGTGATCGGGACCCCCACAGCATGGCTGCGGGGGTCCCAATCACTCAGTGACAGATGCTTGTGCTGTCACAGAGTTTCTTAAACGCCGCGATCGCTATAGATAGCCCGCTTAACATTGTACAAGTCAAATAAAAATAAAAAATACAGAAAATAAAACAGATTGGAATAAAAGAACAAGTTTAAGTATCTGATTCTAATAAGTAAAACAAAATTTAGGGGAAACCATTTAAATCTCTGCATCTCTGTCATTATAGTGCCACGGCGATTCAAAGAGTTTCCACATTGCTGGCAAGATATTGATACATCATGCCGGGTGGGGAACAAATCCATTACTTGCCTTTCCTGTCCGTAAGGTCTGCTAAAGCTTTGGCTGTCCAGACCAGATGGGAGTTGTAATTTTGCAACAGCTGAAGAGCCAAGGTTTCCTACCCCTTCTATAAACAGAGATCAGGTCATAACGGAAAGATTGAGATTTCTACTCTTTTTAAATCCATTCCTGGCTTTGGCTTCAATAATGAGTCAGATACATTTGTGTGTGTAATAGGGCCTTTAGGACAGGACCACACAAGTACACCATCAAAAGAGGATTGCAGATGTACGCCAAGGTACCCTGCAGTGGGTCCGATCACATGAACGGTCTGAGTCTAACAAAACAAACCTGTACACACTGAAAGTTGCCAAAATGTAGTCACCAGCTGACTACATTTAGGCCATTAAGATGAATGGAACCCCTGCTGTGCATCTCAGTATATGTCTGCATCCCTTTTTTTTTTTTATTGGATGACGACATATAGCTGGGAAGTCCAGCATTAACACTTTGTGAACGGTAGTGACTAAATCCCATACCGCAAAGGGACCTCACTGGGTGCGCGCACACAGCTCCCAGGCAAGCCCCGCCCTGGCCGGATTTCATTGGCTGCTCCACTCCGGGCTTCCTATCAGTTAAAATCAGACCCTGCCTGACCCCCAACCCTAATCCGAGCGTTTAGTATTAGGGTTAGGGTTGGGGTCGGATTAGGGTTACTAAAATCATCTAACTACCCCTTTCCCACACAACAACCCTAACCCTCGGGGTTTGTGCTAATCAGGAGGGTTAGGGTTGGGGCTGTGGGGAGGGTTATACATGAGAATCAGTGGGACGTAACCCTAATCCGACCCCTAACCCTAATACTAAACGCTCGGATAAGGGTCGGGGGTCCGGCAGGGTCTGATTTTAACTAATAGGAAGCCCGGAGTGGAGCAGCCAATGAAATCCGGCCGAGGCGGGGCTTGCCTGGGAGCTGTGTGCGCGCACCCAGTGAGGTCCCTTTGCGGTATGGGATTTAGACACTACCCTTTGTGAACCCAGCGTTAGGAAATGTGTACACGTCGGATACAGAGGACTCAGTGCTTCCTTATTCTTGGTCCAACTATTGGCCTGATGACATTTTCATTGTATACACTAGATTCTTTGGCACTGGACACACCACAAGTATTACTTTCAGGGCTGAGGGGTTGGTAAGCTACAGCTCCGACTCATGAATTTTATCAGGCACCGGCTCTTTCAAAAATGGCCAATCAGAGCCCAGGGGTGTTATTTATTAAACTAGTGTATAAAAGAAGTGCTGCTGAGCCACTTATACTTTAATGTCTGACATAATCCTGGGGTGACTTTTGAATGAATAAGGCAAAGCGATAAAGCAGATTCTCCTCTATATCTGTGCAGTGGATGCAACTTGTCTTCAGCCTCCATGTCCTCAAGAACTCAAAACTAGACTAGATGGAGCAGGTGGTCTTTCCCTGCTGAAAATATTCTGCGTTTCCAGCATTCACACTTCCACACTTCTGAATCATTGTGGCCCCAAAGAAAATACCTGCTCAGCCAGTCAATGACCTTTTAAAGTCTTTCTAACTCAACCAAAACTAGCTCCCACTCCACAGCCCTTGTTACTATCACTTTAAATAGATAGGAGAAACGTGTAGCTGACAGCTTTATTCTCCAGCTTACTGCCCTGACGGGCGCCAGACTTACTATAGAACCTGTCTCCTGCATGAGACAGGAAAAGCAGCCAGCCAGAGAGTGAAATGCTCAGTCGTGTGCTTCTCCCTGGTCTATCTAGAGATTGGTGGGGTTCTGAACAACCAGAGTATTTGCTTTTTGATTAAAAAAAAAAAAATGCTGACTAGCATAGAAACAAAAAATTAAACAGGGATGTGTCCCCAAAACAGGTTCTGGTAGGATTACCCAGTCATTTAATGTGCTAGACAGCCTCCTTACATAACCATGATGTCGGAATGGAGAAAGATTGGGCATGTTGGATTTCAACTGCTCAATCATTTTGTTCACAGAGAGAGAGAGAGAGGGAATGCTACCAAAGTAGTCTTATCCCCCTCTATCTACACAAGATTGTTTGGCTGAGATGAGCCTTCACTCACACAGGAAGAGGAACAGCGGTCAAACAAGCATTCAGCATCAGGTCCAGCACAGATCAGACACACCCGGACTATATAGTAGTGATTAGATGCCCACACACTATAATGGGCTGACATGTTATTGTTTGGAGGGACCATAACAAATTCCAGCAGATGTGACAGGAGGAACAGAGATGCATCCATTATTTGTCCTATAAAAACCATAGACACCACCGCAGACACAATCATACATCAATGGTGCTCAATGGATATCAGAGGGTCCTGCAAGTGACAGATCTGCCACGGCACTGTGGTTTTTGTTATAAATGGAAACCACAGCACAAGTGTGAGCAGAGCTGTACATAACCATCAGCCACATACTTGTCCAGCAAACAGCCTGCAAATAGGGGATAAGCAGAGTCCAGAAACCTCTGCTGCTGTTCATATCCAAGGACAGAGTATGACAACCCACCACCTGCAATTCTTGTTCCCAATGACAGCAGACAGGCCCATAGTGCAGAACAACTGATCAGCACAGGACACCAGCAGCCTCATACCGCAGCATCTAATAATCGGCAGCATCTAATACTCGGCAGCCTCATACAGAAGCAGCTAATACACCGCAGCATCTAATACTCAGCAGCCTCATACAGAAGCAGCGGATACACCGCAGCATCATACCAAGGCATCTAAAACACCACAGCCTCATACAGAAGCAGCTGATACACCGCAGCATCATACCAAGGCATCTAAAACACCACAGCCTCATACCGCAGCATCTAATAATCGGCAGCATCTAATACTCGGCAGCCTCATACAGAAGCAGCTAATACACCGCAGCATCTAATACTCAGCAGCCTCATACAGAAGCAGCTAATACACTGCAGCATCTAATACTCAGCAGCCTCATACAGAAGCAGCGGATACACCGCAGCATCTTATACACCGCAGCATCTTATACACCGCAGCATCTTATACACCGCAGCATCTTATACACCGCAGCCTCATACAGCAGCATCTAATTAGGGATGCACGATGCACCGAAATATCGATACTACTATCGATATTTCGGGCCAAAAAACGATTCGGTACCAGGATTTCCTGGTATCGATACTTTATATTAAGCTGCCTAATAACGCAGCTTAATATAAAGTATAGAGCAGTGAACATGGCCGGCGGCTAGCTAAGCGCCGGCCATGTTCTCTGTGTGCTGCCCTCTGCCCCCTGGCGTCACTTCCTCCTCCTCCGCCCGCCCCTTCCTCCGCTCACTGCAGGGAGAAGTTATAGCCGGCACACAGCGATCGCATGTGCCGGCTATATAACTGTGCAGATGCCGCTGTCACAACTGACAGCGGCCTCTGACCCATCCTGAGCCTCTCCAGAAGCAGTGGGGGTCGGCTACTATGTGTAACAGACCCCCGCTGCTAATCACCCGCAGCCTGTCACACCTCAGCCTCCTGTCCCCCCCTGTCATGCAGCCGTCCATCTGCAGAGCTGTTCCTATGCATATTCCTGTGTGCACACTCTCGGTGGCTGCGCTTCCTGACCGGCCTGAGTGTGCACACATGAATATGCACGGAGGAACGGAGGTCCGACAGCTGGGAGCTTCCCGGAGCTGAGGGGAGGAGGGATTTGTAAAGGGAGCTAATTTAAGGTGGAACAGACCGCCTGAATCTTGGCCAGCAGCAAAGGTTAATCTTCCTGCCGGCCGAGGTTCAGGTTGTCTGTTCCACCTTAAACTCCCTTTACAAATCCCCCCTCCCCTCTGCTTTGACAAGCCTCATGCTTTGAGTGGTACCGCAGTGAGAGTAGGGGATGTGTGCAGACATTGCAAACATCCCTGCCCTCTGGTGTGCCCCCCCCCACATCCCTGCCCTCTAGTGTGCCCCCCCCACATCCCTGCCCTCTGGTGTGCCCCCCCCCCCACATCCCTGCCCTCTGGTGTGCCCCCCCCACATCCCTGCCCTCTGGTGTGCCCCCCCCCACATCCCTGCCCTCTAGTGTGCCCCCCCCCCCACATCCCTGCCCTCTAGTGTGCCCCCCCCCACATCCCTGCCCTCTGGTGTGCCCCCCCCCCACATCCCTGCCCTCTGGTGTGCCCCCCCCCACATCCCTGCCCTCTGGTGTGCCCCCCCCACATCCCTGCCCTCTGGTGTGCCCCCCCCCACATCCCTGCCCTCTGGTGTGCCCCCCCCCCACATCCCTGCCCTCTGGTGTGCCCCCCACATCCCTGCCCTCTGGTGTGCCCCCCCCCCCACATCCCTGCCCTCTGGTGTGCCCCCCCCCCACATCCCTGCCCTCTAGTGTGCCCCCCCCCCACATCCCTGCCCTCTAGTGTGCCCCTAACATTCCTGCCCTTAAACCCCTGCCCTCTGACAGGAACTGACCTGCCAGGCAGAGTAACCCTCTCTTGTCTGTCCAGACCTGGCAGCCTTCACCAGCTCCCTGCAGTGTGGGGGTTGTAGTCTGTACCCAGTGGCGGATTAAATGTACCCTGGACTGTTCACCCAACCTGGATCCCCCCCGTCAATCTGCCCACTACTGCCCCCCCCCCCCCATGCTGTCCCCAATAAACACAATGTTTGGTCCCTTGCTGCACAGAGGATGTCAGGAGAGGAGGGGGCTGATCTTATAGGGGAGGTCACAGCAGCACAGAGGATGTCAGGAGAGGAGGGGGCTGATCTTATAGGGGAGGTCACAGCGTCACAGCAGCACAGAGAATGTCAGGAGAGGAGGGGGCTGATCTTATAGGAGAGGTCACAGCAGCACAAAGAATGTCAGGAGATGAGGGGGCTGATCTTATAGGGGAGGTCACAGCAGCACAGAGGATGTCAGGAGAGGAGTGTGCTGATCGATAGAGGAGGTCACAGCAGCACAGAGGATGTCAGGAGAGGAGGGGTCTGATCTTATAGGGGAGGTCCCAGCGTCCCAGCAGCACAGAGGATGTCAGGAGAGGAGGGTGGTGATCTATAGGGGAGGTCACAGCAGCACAGAGGATGTCAGGAGAGGAAGGAGTGTGCTGATCTTATGAGAGGTCACAGCAGCACAGAGGATGTCAGGAAAGGAGTGTGCTGATCTATAGAGGAGGTCACAGCAGCACAGAGGATGTCAGGAGAGGAGTGTGCTGATCTATGGGGAGGTCACAGCAGCACAGAGGATGTCAGGAGAGGAGTGTGCTGATCTATGGGGAGGTCACAGCAGCACAGAGGATGTCAGGAGAGGAGGGTGCTGATCTATGGGGAGGTCACAGCAGCACAGAGGATGTCAGGAGAGGAGTGTGCTGATCTATGGGGAGGTCACAGCAGCACAGAGGATGTCAGGAGAGGAGTGTGCTGATCTATAGGGGACGTCACAACAGCACAGAGGATGTCAGGAAAGGAGTGTGCTGATCTATAGAGGAGGTCACAGCAGCACAGAGGATGTCAGGAGAGGAGGGGGCTGATCTTATAGGGGAGGACACAGCAGCACAGAGGATGTCAGGAGAGGAGGGTGCTGATCTATAGGGGACGTCACAACAGCACAGAGGATGTCAGGAAAGGAGTGTGCTGATCGATAGAGGAGGTCACAGCAGCACAGAGGATGTCAGGAGAGGAGGGGTCTGATCTTATAGGGGAGGTCCCAGCGTCCCAGCAGCACAGAGGATGTCAGGAGAGGAGGGTGGTGATCTATAGGGGAGGTCACAGCAGCACAGAGGATGTCAGGAGAGGAAGGAGTGTGCTGATCTTATGAGAGGTCACAGCAGCACAGAGGATGTCAGGAAAGGAGTGTGCTGATCTATAGAGGAGGTCACAGCAGCACAGAGGATGTCAGGAGAGGAGTGTGCTGATCTATGGGGAGGTCACAGCAGCACAGAGGATGTCAGGAGAGGAGTGTGCTGATCTATAGGGGACGTCACAACAGCACAGAGGATGTCAGGAGAGGAGGGTGCTGATCTTATAAGGGGGGGGTTGTATTTTTTTTCGAGGTATCGAACTGGTATTGAGTATCGAACTAAAAAATCAAGTATTGGTATCGAACTCAAAATTCTGGTATCGTGACATCACTACATCTAATACACATCCATATTATACAGCAGCATCTAATACACATCCATATTATACAGCAGCATCTAATACACATCCATATTATACAGCACATGCCATAGCACACATCCATAGGATATGACAGGTGACAGTAGGGGACTCACCTCCAAGTTGAAGTGGCTGCAGCCCTTCAGGAACTCCCTGATGTTTCCCAGGCACTCGGCCTCGGTGCGCGGTTCCGGGTACACCTGCAGGACAGACAGACACCGGGTTAGAGGCAGGAGCGGTCACTGCGGGACTCACATCAGACCGGGCACAGGAGCGGCCGGGAGCGCTGGCCGTACACATGCAGGGGACAGCCGCGGGCTGCACAGCGGTTCCGCACCTTACAGATTTATCTCCTCTCCCTGCGGCTTCTTTTTTAACGCCACCAGGAAGCAAATCCCAGCTCAGGAAATGACGTGCAGAGCTGGGAAGACGGGGCCTCCCCCTCCGGACAGCACCGGCAGCCGCACTACCTGCTGGAGGCATGTGCTGTCAGTGCGGGAGGCAACCCTGTCAGTGCGGGAGACCCCTGAATAACCCTGTCACTGCCGGAGCACCCCCCACCAATAACCCTGTCACTGCCGGAGCACCCCCCACCAATAACCCTGTCACTGCCGGAGCATCCCCTCACAATAACCCTATCACTGCCGGAGCACCCCCACACACACACACCCCCACCAATAACCCTGTCAATGCCGGAGCATCCCCCCACCAATAACCCTGTCACTGCCGGAGCATCCCCCCACCAATAACCCTGTCACTGCCGGAGCATCCCCCCCACCAAATCCCTGTCACTGCCGGAGCATCCCCCTACCAATACCATGTGACTGCAAGGGCATCCCCCCACCAATAACCCTGTCACTGCCGGAGCACACACACACACACACACACACACACACACACACACACCAATAACCCTGTCACTGCCAGAGCATCCCCCCACCAATAACCCTGTCACTGCCGGAGCATCCCCCCACCAATAACCCTGTCACTGCCGGAGCATCCCCCTACCAATAACCCTGTCACTGCCGGAGAATCCCCCCCTACCTACAACTTTATTGGTTTTCGGTAGCTTTCTTTTTTGGTAAAACAAACTATTTAAAAAAAATGCCACAAAAACACTAAACTAAAAGTGTGTGTGTAAAGAAGGCCTAAGGCTGGATTCACATGTTCTAAGTTCACTTTGAGAAGCACGGACGGTGAATCCCTGTAAGGGTATAAACACACACACCGTATACGCAGCGTATTTACTGCTGCGATACGGAACAAATACGCAGCAGATTAGATCTAAATAACTGAACACAGCATCAAATCTGCTGCAGATCTGCTGCGTACCTGCTGCGTATACAGTGTGCGTGTGTTTGTACCCTTAGGGTGCCTTCACACGTACCGTATCACTGCGTTTTTATCGCTGCATGTTTGGTGCAATTTTTACATGCGAGTTTTGATTTTCACATGATTTTCATGTGAAAATCAAAACTCGCATGTAAAAATCGCACCAAACATGCAGCGTTAGAAATGCAGCAATATGATACGTGTGAAGGCACCCTAAGGGTAGCTTCACACATACTGGATCCAGAGCAGATTTTACGCTGCGAGTTTGCAGCTAAATCAGAATTTTCATTCCACTGCGGATATGTAACCCAACCCCTTAAACCCCCCTCCACCTGCAGCCCCCGGCTTAGAGCATACATTACCTGCTCGGCGCCGCACCTGTGTGAGCCTCACACACAGCCGCAGTGCCAAGCAGGTAATGTATGTTCCGGGCCAGGGGGGTTAAAGGGGCCAGGTTACATACTAGCGGGTATGAGACCCATTAAACTTAACACTACATGGATCCACAGCAGATTTCGCTGCAAACTCGCAGCGTGAAATCCGCTGCGAATCTGGTAAGGCTGGGTTCACACAGCGTTCCCTTCCAACAGCCTCGCTATGTTCCATGGCTTTCATATGCGGAAACCCATTCAGCTTTGTTGAGTTTCTTTGTCTAATTGATTATGTGAACTCTGCAATTTTATCTAAATTGACTGTGTTGACTTATGCTGGGTTTACACGAAACAATAATTGGCCCGATCGTATGATTAACGATGTCGGAGTAACAATTTTTTTCCCATAACAATCAGCGTTTAGACGGTACAATATATCGTACGGAAAAATCGTTTTGCGATCGCGCGCCCACAGCCCGGCCCCCCGCTAAACCGGGGGTTGGGGGGGGGTTTGCGGGGGCCGAACGGAGCGGCGGGGGGGCGATTGGAGCGGTGGCGGGGGGGGGCCATCGGAGCTGCGGCGGGGGTGGCGATCGGGGCGGCGATCAACCCAGCGTAGGGGGCTGAGGATGAGTGGGGGGCCAGATTGCGAGCAGGGGGCCGGGCTGCGAGCAGCCGGACTTTCGCGGGACGACTGTTTACACGGAACGATCGGCGAATTTTTTGCGAACGACAATTTAAGAACAAGATAAAAGATTAAATTTAACGATTTCTCGCTCGTCGTTCGATTGTTCGCTGTGTTTACACGTACGATTATCTTTCTAATTCGATCGTTATCGGGCAAATTCTAACGATAATCGTTCTGAGTAAACCCAGCATAAACCATGTGAACTGCATTACCAGGCTTCATCACAGGTGTTTTTCTTGATCTGATTACATCGGGCGGCACTCCAGATTTCCTGACAGTTGAAGCCAGGATCTGGGCTTTCCCCTGCTTAAGGGTACAAACACACACAGCAGATACGCAGCAGTTTTGATGCTGTGTTCAGTTATTTAGATCTAATCTGCTGCGTATCGCAGCAGTAAATACGCAGCGTATATGCCGTGTGTGTTTGTACCCTAAGGGTGTTATCTAGCAAAAATCTTTTTCTTTTAAATCAACTGGTTTCAGAAAGTTATCTAGATTTGTAATCCTCACAGGACCAGTTTCTAGTAACCTGTAATTTCTCTTTGCAGCTTCTGTGCAGTGAATCACTGGAGTTTGCTGCACCAGATGGTAGAAAGGGATGGAAAGGGAAACATGTAACAGGATCCTTACTGAGGCTTGTGTGCTAAACTCCCTATGGTATTGTCATACACTTTGCATAATAGTACTAAGAAGACTAGATAGGAATATTAGTTATTAAGTCTGCTTGGTATATGATTACTTTCTATAGTCACCAATAGGGTCTCCTGAAATGCTTACCAATAGGCTATTAAACGCTTCTAGATGCTCACCCTGTTAGCATCCCTGATTGACATCTTATTTCATTCTATTGCCACCAGATGGTTAACATAATTTTGTCTCCAGATTTGCACAGGATGCATTACTGTTTGGTTGAACATCCATCTGCCTTGGAGGAGCAGATGTAACCAGAACTGCTAATAAGATCTGTATGTCTTATTTTAGGATTCTCTTGTTAAATTCAGTTGTGTTTGTCATGAATGTGTAGTTGTGATTATTTTCTAGGAAAGTATTATTACAGTTTACATGGCATAGCACCTAGAATAACAGCTATTTGACTGTTTTCATCTTTCCGACCTCCTCCAGGGGCTGTAAGCAGACTGGGGGCCCTCCCATGTCGAGAGCACCCACATCTATAAGACATTTATGGCACATCTTGTGGATAGACACCCATCTAAACAATGCACTGGGGTCCCCAGACACTTCTTATAGTCATTGTGCAATGAAGTGTAATCCAGGACTTGTACGTTTTTCTACATTGTAATCCTTGAAAAAACTATTTTTGTTACCAAATGCATCAAATTTTCTATCTTTTTGTATGTAAAGTGAGAGAGTTTAGGTAAAAACTGCTAAAAGACCAAGTAATCTTTCAAATCTACGATTACAGTGGCCAACAACTACACAAGATGATGACTACTTAAAGAAGCAAGCAAACAAAACTAGCATCTTGCAGACAACACAACTACTGCTGCTGAAATTATTCCTGCATGAGTATTATGCATAGACCATAGACAATAGACAATAATTAAAAGGGAATGGCAGAGGTTGTTTAGCCAGTGTGACATTGCCCTTGGCCACATTTTAATGAAACACAGTCAATATTTTGTGTCTATATAGCTGCACATTAAAATAAATAAGTCATTATAGTTTTTATGTTACAAATGTGTCACCACAGTGATTCATTTCTATTAATACTGTATGACTGCCAACCTAATATGGACTAAACTGGTTAAAATTGTAAATAATGTGAATCACATGAAAAACACTAAGTACAAACACACACACACACACACCGTATACGCAGCGTATTTACTGCTGCGATACGCAGCAGATTAGATCCAAATATCTGAACACAGCATCAAATCTGCCGCGTATCTGCTGCGTATACGGAGTGTGTGTTTGTACCCTATAAGGCTGCATTCCCACGTTCCGTGATCCTGACGGATCACGGACGTGGAATGCATGTACCGGAGTCCCCCCGCGCCCGGACAGCATCTGTAATTAGATGCTGGGAGCGGGGGAGACTGTATTCATAAGCGCCGCGCTGTAATGAATCAGCCGCGCGGTGCTGTTACTACAGCGTGGCGCTCATGAATACAGTCTCCCCCGCTCCCAGCATCTAATTACAGATGCAGTCCGGCCGCGGGGGGACTCCGGTACATGCATTCCACGTCCGTGATCCGTCAGGATCACGGAACATAGGAATGCAGCCTAAGCCCAGAGTTATCATAGTGTGTAAAATAGAAGCTGGTGTAAACTGCCCATAGGAACAAATCACAGCATTCAGCTCTGGTAGGATAAAAGCTGAGCTCTCATTGGTTGATGTTGGCAGTTTACACTGGTTTTACAGTTTGATAAATGGTACGTTTACACAGAAAAATTTATCTGACAGATTATTGAAGCCAAAGCCAGGAACAGACTATAAACAGGGAACAGGTCATAAAGGAAAGACTGAGATTTCTCCTCTTTTCAAACCCATTCCTGGCTTTTGCTTAAAAAAAAATCTGTCAGATACATCACTCTGTGTAAACGCACCATTAGTCCTGCTCTCCACTCAACACATAAGAAATACCCTCCCACCAATTGCTGTCTGTGTACACATTTTCTTTATGTTGAAAAGAGGGCACCAGCCAGGAACTAGATGCAGTTGAATTCCATTCTAGAAAGAAATTGAGCTAACATACCCCTTTAAAATATAATTATACATAGATATAACATTCATATTTCGCTAAAAGAAGCTCTTCAATATTGGTCAATAAACTTATTTATTAGGTAGTTAATTATAAAAGTGAAATTGTCTTGGGTGAAGAAACACTATCCTTTTCTTTTTAATGGTGCGTTCACACCTACAGGATCTGCAGCTGATTTTCTGCAGCAGATTTCATTTAAATAACTGAACACAGCATCAAATCTGCTGCAGATCCTGTAGGTGTGAACGCACCATTAGGCTGGGTTCACACCTACAGGATCTGCAGCAGATTTGATGCTGTGTTCAGTTATTTAAATGAAATCTGCTGCAGAAAATCAGCTGCAGATCCTGTAGGTGTGAACGCACCAGCAGGGTGCAAACACACAGGACGTATATGCAGCGAGTTTCTCGCTGCGTAAACGCAGTAAAAATCGCTGCATATCCCGTCCCTGTGTAGTCAATGGCAGGCAAAATCGCAGCAGGGATGAACATCCCTGCTGTGAGTTTGTCTGCAGCCCGCCCTTTTAACCCCCCGGCCGTCGGAGCGTATACTCTACCTGATCCCGGCTCCGGCGGTTCCCGGTGTCTTCAGCAAGCCGGAGCGGGGACCAGGTAAAGTATATGCTCCAGCGGCGGGCTGCAGACAAACTCGCAGTAGGGATGTTCATCCCTGCTGCGATTTTGCCTGCCATTGACTACACAGGGATGGGATATGCAGCGAGTTTCACTGCGTTTACGCAGCCCATAAACTCGCTGCATATACATCCTGTGTGTTTGCACCCTAAAGGGGTTATCCAGCGCTACATAAACATGGCCACCTTCTCCCAGAGACAGCCCCACTCTTGTCTCCAGTTCAGGTGTGGTTTGCAATTAAGCTCCATTCACTTCAATGGAACCTAATGAGGTTACAAAATCCCACTTAGGGTACAAACACACACAGCAGATACGCAGCAGATACGCAGCAGATACGCAGCAGATTTGATACTGTGTTCGGTTATTTAGATCTAAACTGCTGCGTATCTGCTGCGTATCGCAGCAGTAAATACGCAGCGTATCTGCTGTGTGTGTTTGTACCCTTAGGGTACAAACCCACACACAGCATACGCAGCAGATACGCAGCAGATCTGCAGCAGATTTGATGGGGCAGATTTGATGCTGTGTTCAGTTATTTAGATCTAATCTGCTGCGTATATGCTGCATATACGGTGTGTGGGTTTATACCCTTAGGGTGCGTTCACACCTACCGCATCCGCAGCTTATTTTCCCGCGGAAATCCGCAGGTCTGGTAGTGCAGATTTCAACCTGCGAGAAATCCGCATATGTGTGCGTTTTGCGTTTTTTCTGCAGCAAGTTTATCGCAACTGAAATGTCAGTTTAAAATGTCTCTCATTCTAAACGGACATTTCAGTTGCAATAAACTTGCTGCAGAAAAACCGCAAAACGCACACATATGCGGATTTCTCGCAGGTTGAAATCTGCACTACCAGACCTGCGTATTTCCACGGAAAAATAAGCTGCGGATGCGGTAGGTGTGAACGCACCCTTAGGGTACGTTCACACTTACCGGATCCGCAGCCGATTTTCTGCTGCGGATCCACAGCAGATCCGCAGCAGATTTCATTTAAATAACTGAACACAGCATCAAATCTGCACCAAAAAATCTGCTGCAGATCTGCTGCGGATCCTGTAGGTGTGAACGCACCCTAAGGCTATGTTCACACTATGTATCTGTGCGGCTGTATTGCGGGCTGTAAATCATCGGCCGTATTTTTCCGGTTCATGCGTACGCTGGAAAGTATACGATATACGGCTGCACAGTGCACACTATGTATGAGCCTACGGCCCGATCGTAAACGGACCTGTAAAAAATTAACAAGACCATTGTTTGCGGCTGGAACTGTGCAAATTCACGGCCGTGGATTGACAGGCGGTCCGTACGGAGTACTTAAAAAATAGCCGGCAATAATGCCGAATGCCGATGCCTCTAATAGTTAATATATTAAAATAATAAAACACATTTTCTTTGTAATAAAGTCCCTTTCGTTGTTCAATAATTTAATTCTAACGAATCCATCATTGTGCAATTAAATATACTGTTAAAATATATATAAATATAAATAAATGTATATTTATATATATATTTATTTTTTGACAGTATATTTAATTGCACAATGATGGATTCGTTAGAATTAAATTATTGACCAACGAAACTGATTTTATTACAACAAAAATGTGTTTTATTAATTAAATATTAATTAGTACAGGAAGCTCCAGTAAGCTGTTAATTCATATTCCCGGTAATAGAGCTTTCTGTACTAATCATCACTTTACTTTAATGAAAACATCAAATGTTTCTTCTAATTATGTTATGACAATAGCATTATTAGAAGAAACATTTAGAATTATATGTGCGCTCAGCTGATTGGCTGATCGGCTGAGCGCACATATAAAGAGCTGGTCCGCAGTACAGTGACTTCATTGTGCTGCGGACCAGCGAAGAGGACACATTGGGGTGAGTATACAGCTCTCCCCACCCCCTCCCCAGCACTGCACCCATCCCAGTAAGGAAGGGGGGTCACTTAACCCCTTCCTTGCTGGGATGGGTGCAGTCTGACATCAGTCAGGCCCCCAAGGGGTTAAGGGGGATGCAATGCATCCTCCCTTAACCCCCTTGGGGGCCAGACTGTAAGCAGCGATCTGTAAAGATGCTGCATACTGTAAGGTGCACAACACCGCTCACAATGATGGGTGTTGTGCTCCTGTTTGTGTGTTTTTTGTGTGTTTCTCCCTTTTTGTTTTTCAGATATCGGTATCCTGTGGATTACGTCGGATTCCGTGGACTACGTCGATGACCAGCGGTTGTTTGGTGTTTTTTTTTTAATAAAATGGTCAATGAGGGGTGTGGGAGTGTTTTTATTTGAATAAAAAAAAATGCTTCACTTGTGTCTTGTCTTTATTTCTTTACTTTATAGACTTAGTAGTGGAAGCCGTCTAATAGACGGAATCCATTACTAAGTTGGGGCCTAGTGTTAGCCGGTATAAAATGGCTAACACTAACCCCCCATTATTACCCCAGTACCCAATGCCACCAGGGGTATTGGGAAGAGCCGGGTGCCAGTGGTCCCGGAGCGTCAAAATTGGCGCTCCTGGACTGGGGCGGCAGCAGGCTGGTAAGATTTAGGCTGGGGAGGGCCTAAACCAATGGCTCTTCCCACCCTGTTGTTACCAGGCTGCTGTCGCTTGGTTTTTAACCCGACTGGTTATAAAAATAGGGGGGACCCTATGCGTTTTTTTTAATTATTTATTTACTTAAAAAAACCCCGCATAGGGTCCCCCCTATTTTTATAGCACATCCTGTGGGTATACCTAAAAGGTCCAGATGAGTACCCGCCTTTAAGGTTTAGAGAAATAAAACATAGTGCTCTCTGGTCACTCCAGCAACTCATTGGATGTAGAAGGTTAGGAATGCAGCCACTGACTGGCTACAGCAGACACCTGCCCATGCCCAGAAGGAACTGGAAGTAGATACCAGCTGGGGACAGGCTAGGGATGAGTAAGGTACTATTTACTTTATTTTTCTGGAACATTCTGAGCTGTGGCAGAAAACCCTGGAGATCCAAGCAAATTTAAATGCCATACAATTCAAAGTCCCAAGGATTCAATGTGTCTTTTTTTTAACATATTTTTTATTTAAAAAAAAATTTGCCACATAACGTGCATCATGACAATTGTCAAAAAAGACAATTGGGGAGATTTATCAAACTGGTGTAAAGTAGAATTGTTTTAGTTGCCCCTAGCAACCAATCAGATTCCACTTTGATTCCTTAAAGATTTTTTGAAAAATGAAAGGTGGAATCTGATTGGTTGCTAGGGGCAACTAAGACAATTCTACTTTACACCAGTTTCATAAATTTCACCCTACGTGTCCTTTTTGGAGATTCCTAGTACTATCCTGGGATGTATTCTGTCTGAATTATCTTCCCTGACTGCAGGAACTTCCAGGAAGAGAAGACGTTCCATTCTTCTAATTGACATGTATGTTCCTGTTAGCAGACAGCATTTAGGACCATGGAAGATATAACTGGCACTGCAACTGGCAAGTCCAGTGAAGGAAAAAATTATTTGATCCCCTGCTGATTTTGTACATTTGCCCACTGACAAAGAGGGCTTGCACCTCTGCTCTCCGCGCCTCTCTGCTTAAAGAATTGACATGTCAATTCGGCCACTTTTACTCCGCGTGAACTGGCCCTAAGAGTTGTGGCTCCTCTCCGACAGATCAGTTAGACGCTCCTAATCAACTCATTACCTGCATTAAAGTCAGCTGTCTTAAACTGTCATCTGTATAAAAGACTACCATCCACAGCCTCAATTAATAAGTCAGACGACTTATGGGCAAGATGAAAGAGCTTTCTAAAGCTGTAAGGGATCAAAGACCTGCACAAGGCTGCAATGGGCTAAAAAACCATAAGTAAGATGCTGGGTGAAAAGGAGACAACTGTTGGAGCAAGAGCAAGAAAATGGAAGAAATACAAAATGAATGTCAATCAACATTGATTTGGGGGTCCATGCTAAATCTCAGCTCGTGGGGTATCCTGGATCATGAGGAAGGTGAGAGATCAGCCTAAAACTACACTGAAAAACCATTGGTAACACATTATGTCATAATGGATTAAAATCATGCAGTGCCCGCAATGTCCCACTGCAAAAGAAGGCACATGTGCAGGTCCATCTGATGTTTGCCAAAGAACACCTGGGAGAAGGTGCTGTGATGAGACAAAAATTGAGCTCTCTGGCATTAACTCGACTAGTCATATTTAGAGGAAGAGAAATGCTCCCTATGACCCAAAGAACACCAACCCCACTATCAAGCATGGAGGTGGAAGGGGGAGATTTATCAAACATGGTGTAAAGTGAAACTGGCTCAGATGCCCCTAGTAACCAATCAGATCCCACCTTTCATTTTCCAAAGAGTCTATGAGAAATGAAAGGTGGAAACTGAGCCAGTTTCACTTTACACCATGTTTGATAAATCTCCCCCATTATGTTTTGAGCATGTTTCTCTCCTAAGAGCACAGGACCACTTCAGTGCCTTAATGGGACAATGGATGGAGCCATGTACCGTAAAATCCTGAGTGACAACCCCCTTCCCTCAGCCAGGAGAATAAAATTGGGTCGTAGCTGGGTCTTCCAGCACGATAATGACTCAAAACATACAGCCAAGGCAACAAAGGAGTGGCTCAAAATGAAGCATATTAAAGGGGTTGTCCAGCGAAAATCTTTTTCTTTCAGATCAACCGGTGTCAGTGAGTTATATAAATTTGTAATTTACTTCTATTAAAAAATCTCAAATCTTCCCATACTTATTAGTTGCTGTATGTCCTGCAGGAAATGTTTTCATTGCTCTCTGCTGACATCTCTGGCCCAGACAGGAGCTCTCCAGAGTAGGAGAAGCTTTCTATGGGAATCCCACTGATAATAAAACATTTCCTGCATGACATACAGCAACTAATAAGTATGGGAAGACTTGACATTTTTTAAAAGAAGTAAATTACAAATCTATATTAATTTCTGACAGCAGTTGATTTGAAAGAAAAAGATTTTCGCTAGATAACCCCTTTAAGGTCATGGAGTGACCAAGCCAGGCAAAGATAAAAAATCTAATAATTATTTCCCTCACAGTATGTGTTGCTTATGACAAACAGGAACATAGACAATGGGTGGAATAAATATAAAGCTTGCCTGGTTCTGTTACTAAATGCATTTCCCATATGTGCTCATATAAATAAAGCTTGTTCCAGCCCCTTCATTTATGTGTCTGTTTCCTTTTGTGCACTAATATTTTGGCACAAAAGTGGCCACAAGAGTAGCACATGTGTTTTCATTTATTCCCCCAATGTTTTTTTGGGTCACTCTTTTCCATGAGTCACTTTGATTCCATTGGGCAAAGGGACTAGTGCAATATGTAAAACAGCCTGGGCTATATAACATATATAATGTAGCAAATAGGTAGCGGCTATTTCTTTACCACAGTCTATGAATGCACAATGCTAGTTGTAAGTACAGAATCATAGAATAAAACCTGGGAATCTACAACCAGGCATGCAGTATAGAAAATAAATGCCAAGACAATGCAGCTGCCTGGCATGGCCATCTCTGAGTGGACATTGTTCTCTGTATACTCTGTATAAGGTATGGAGGTGTCCTGGCTGCCATTGGGGTGATCTGGTGGTGAGGATCAGCAGCATGTGACACTGAAGCCTCCTGCAGCCTGCCATTGGTTGTAGTGTGGATCTCCACCAGTGGGAGGGTCTGGGAAGATCTCACACTGACAAAGAGCACAGCTGTCACAGCCATCTCCTTCCCTGAAGCATGGATATATGCCCTCAGCTAGGATTGCCTGCACATAGCAGCCCCCCATCACCTGTATGTCCACTCCATGTCTAGTCACTTATAGTGAGCTCTGCCCTGGGTTCTATAGGAGTGGAGAGGAGGGCAGTGGCCTAGCTCCCTGGCTCTCTGTATATACACATATAGGTGATGATCTGTATACATATGGCTGACAATGAGCGCAGCACTCGGCCCCTGTGTACATGGTGCGGCACCTCCTCCACCTCCAGCTGTCGGCCCCATTATAGTGCGGCTGCACATTAACCCGTGCCGTGCCCCCCGCTTACCTTGTCTATGGTGCCCGGGAGCAGGCGCTCCAGCAGCCGGCACAGCACCACCCCGTCCTTCAGGGACGCCTGCAGGAAGCCCTCCGGGTCGGAGATGGTCTTCTTGGGGGACTCCAGCACCCCGAGTGTGATGAGCCATGTTACGGTCTGCTCGGCTGAATTCATGGCTCACCCCGGAGAATAGAGCCCGATACTGCGGGAGCACGGGGGGCAGGGGCGGCCGCCGCGGGTCCCCAGATACAGCCCCTTCCCCCCGGTCTGAGGACGAGAGGCGCGGGCGGTTTCCCCCAGTTCACATTGAAGCCCGGGCTGCCGCTACCGCCGCTACCGCCGCCACCGCCGCCACCGCCGCCGCTGATCCCTCCTCTCCTGGGTAGATGCAGATGATGACGCCTCGATGCTGTAATGCAGCAGCAACAGCAGCAGGTCCGCTCCCTCTCCTCCTCCTCCTCCCCCTCCTATTCCTGGCTCTCCCTCACAGCCCCCCTCTCCTCCATGGCTGGGCCCTGGCAGCCTGTCATAGCACACACAAGCTGCAGTGCCGCCCCAGCCTGGACTCCTCACAGGATACTGGAGTCACTGGGTAGACTGGAGTCACTGGCTATATTGGAGTCACTGGCTATATTGGAGTCACTGGCTATATTGGAGTCACTGGCTATATTGGAGTCCCTGGCTATATTGGAGTCACTGGCTATATTGGAGTCTTTGGGTAGACGGGAGTCACTGGGTATATTGGAGTCACTGGGTATATTGGAGACACTGGGTAGACTGGAGTCACTGGGTATATTGAAGTCACTGGGTAGACTGGAGTCACTGGGTATATTGAAGTCACTGGGTAGACTGGAGTCACTGGGTATATTTGAGTCACTGGGTAGACTGGAGTCACTGGGTATATTGGAGTCACTGGGTATATTGGAGTCTTTGGGTAGACGGGAGTCACTGGGTATATTGGAGACACTGGGTAGACTGGAGTCACTGGGTATATTGAAGTCACTGGGTAGACTGGAGTCACTGGGTATATTTGAGTCACTGGGTAGACTGGAGTCACTGGGTATATTGGAGTCACTGGGTATATTGGAGTCACTGGGTATATTTGAGTCACTGGGTATATTGGAGTCACTGGGTAGATTGGAGTCACTGGGTAGACTGGAGTCACTGGGTATATTGGAGTCACTGGGTAGACTGGAGTCACTGGGTAGACTGGAGTCACTGGGTATATTGGAGTCACTGGGTAGATTGGAGTCACTGGGTATATTGGAGTCACTGGGTATATTGGAGACACTGGGTATATTGGAGTCACTGGGTATATTGGAGTCACTGGGTAGACTGGAGTCACTGGGTATATTGGAGTCACTGGGTAGACTGGAGTCACTGGGTATACTGGAGTCACTGGGTAGACTGGAGTCACTGGGTATATTGGAGTCACTGGGTAGACTGGAGTCACTGGGTATATTGGAGTCACTGGGTAGACTGGAGTCACTGGGTATATTGGAGTCACTGGGTATATTGGAGTCACTGGGTAGACTGGAGTCACTGGGTATATTGGAGTCACTGGGTAGACTGGAGTCACTGGGTATATTGGAGTCACTGGATATACTGGAGTCACTGGGTATATTGGAGTCACTGGGTGGACTGGAGTCACTGGGTATATTGGAGTCACTGGGTAGACTGGAGTCACTGGGTAGACTGGAGTCACTGGGTATATTGGAGTCACTGGGTAGACTGGAGTCACTGGGTATATTGGAGTCACTGGGTATATTGGAGACACTGGGTATATTGGAGTCACTGGGTATATTGGAGTCACTGGGTAGACTGGAGTCACTGGGTATATTGGAGTCACTGGGTAGACTGGAGTCACTGGGTATACTGGAGTCACTGGGTAGACTGGAGTCACTGGGTATACTGGAGTCACTGGGTATATTGGAGTCACTGGGTATATTGGAGTCACTGGGTAGACTGGAGTCACTGGGTAGACTGGAGTCACTGGGTATATTGGAGTCACTGGGTATATTGGAGTCACTGGGTATACTGGAGTCACTGGGTAGACTGGAGTCACTGGGTATATTGGAGTCACTGGATATACTGGAGTCACTGGGTATATTGGAGTCACTGGGTGGACTGGAGTCACTGGGTATATTGGAGTCACTGGGTAGACTGGAGTCACTGGATAGACTGGAGTCACTGGGTATATTGGAGTCACTGGGTAGACTGGAGTCACTGGGTAGATTGGAGTCACTGGGTAGATTGGAGTCACTGGGTAGACTGGAGTCACTGGGTATATTGGAGTCACTGGGTATACTGGAGGGAGCCCCGGCCGACCAGCCCCCAGGTGTGTGTACAGTAGTAGCTGATGTGTCCTCACTAGTGATGAGCGAATAGTGAAATATTTGAATATTCAATATTCATACGAATATCTCCCGAATATTCAAATATTTGATCAAATATTCGATCCCATTAAAGTCAATGGGAACAAGTATTCGATTATTGAAAAAACATCCATTCGACCACTTGGAGGTAAAAACCGGACGCTGGGGGATTTGAACGCCTATCGAATATTTATCGAATATTCGGCGAACTATTCGATAATATTCAGTAGGTCGAATACTTTACTATTCAATTAAATATTTGATCGAACAGTATTCGCTCATCCTCACATGGCTATATACAGGAGACACACACACAGCACATGTAATAAAACCAGCAGTGGACCCCATGGGATGGCTGGTGTACTGAGTGTGGTTATTATGTAATTATACTATATAGGTGGCAGGATAGGTACTGGATTTAACCAGTGTTTAATCAATCTACATTGTACTAGGTGTGGAGAGTCCTCTGGGACAGAGAGCAGTAATTTAAAGGGTTAGCCCATAACTATCACCTTTCCATTGATCAATATTTGATCATGGTGGGTGCAAAGGCTTGAAGCCCCCAGTATGACAAGAATAATCCCCTGCCTGAATAGAGCAGCAGTCCCATGTGTGCTTCACCACCCTATTCATTGTTCATAAGACAATGGAGGTATCTAAGTGCAGCCTGGCTATCCTTATCAGTCCCATAGACAGTGAATGGAAAGACACTGCACAGCATGACCAACTCTTTATGCAGATGGGGACTCATTCTCATGATCACTGAAGTCTCAGAGAAGTCCCCAGCAATCATACACTTATACTCATACATTTACACATTTTTAGTTGACTTTTACCTGCTACGTACCTAAAAGGCCAGGGATACTATAATAATATATACTTTTTAATAATAATAATGCTTTTATTTGTATAGCGCACACAGATTCCGCAGCACTTTACATAGTTTCGCCATAGAGTCAGTGCTCCGGCCCTAATGACTGCAGTGCGCCATATGAAATTTCAAGAGCAGGGGCTGGCCGGATTGGTGCAGTGAGGGCAGCTGTCCCACCCCCAGTGCACCAAAATGCCTAATTTGCATATTGAGTAAAATGAAGATTTAATAAAAATTGTGCTGAGGATGAAGGTAAGAAAATGATCTTCATTCTCTGGGTCCCTGGTGCTATAGGAATACAAACAAATACAAAAACACAAACCATATACTATATAAAGGGATGCAACTGTAAACCTATTTGAACAACTTATCTACATTCAGCTAAAGTACACAGTTGCTATCTGATTAAGGGTGCGTTCACACCTACAGGATCTGCAGCAGATTTGATGGTGCAGATTTGATGCTGTGTTCAGTTATTTAAATGAAATCTGCTGCTGCGGATCAGCAGCAGAAAATCAGCTGCAGATCCTGTAGGTGTGAAAGCACCATAAATATTTTGCCAGTAATTTTCGTTTGCCCTTTGAAAAGTCTATACTTTTGCAGATACATTGTCCTTTGAAGCTGAAAGGCCTCATAGCCTTTGATTTCAGCGCCCCAACAGAAAAATAACTAACTAAATAAAAGGTATCTAGATGCAAATCTGTAATTTTGCCTCGAGGAGACACTTTTGCATATGTCCACACAATAGAAGCCTATACCTGTCTTGCTGTCTACGTCCTTAGTCTTTTTTTTATTGTATACTTCACACATAGTCCAAAAATCTGTTATGAACAGTTTAATCATTTTTTTGTGTATATGAGCAATGAAATATCAAAACTGCAAAATGAAAATAAAGCGCCCTCTTGTGGTGGGAAAACACTAGGGCCCATGAGTGGCTTAGGTTATCAAAAAAAAGGAATGGGAAGGATTCACAGGTTGGAGATTCAGTCCAGAAAAGAAAATAATGGTCACAAAAGCATATGGCTGTAATAGAGAGCATCTCTTGTCTAGGTCTATGAGCCAAAGCAGAGAACCGCCATATAATACTACATGTACATTCCCACTAAAGCAGTCGCTGCATGGGAAAGTTCTGACTGTTCCTAGGGGTGCTCGGAGCTGGACCTGCGGCCATAAGCCAATAACCATGGCAGTGCCAAGATCAACGGGGTTGTGTGTAATGATACAACTCCTTTAACACAGTGGTTATTGTTCTTAGCATATTTGTGGCATTTTACCATACTAGCTTGGGAGGCTGCATATAGAAGCTGTGTCCCTTACATGCAGCAATGTGACTGTGGTTTTTAGTATGGAAACATCATCAGTTTTAGCAGAACACATGACATGTTTGTGGACATCCCCTGTGGCTGTAATATCTGTTAATAAAAGTCACCCAGCTCCTTCCAGTACTGTAACAAAGCAAGTGACGATAATTGAGGTTTCGCTTTCCTTACTGAATGAACTAAGAGCACTGTATATCGCAGAGTTCATCACTTCAGCACGAAATCCTTATCCTAGAAGCCCGGCATTGAGAATATACATGAATTATGTGAGGCCATTACACTCAGATAATATATCAGAGCAAAACAGGAGTCTGAAGGACAATAATGGTATAGCATTATGGGTTTATTTAATGTGGCTGTTTTTGTTGAGTATCCAGTGTCAGTATGGCTGGAAGTCCTATGGGGAAGGATGGCTTTCCCTTGGGACACTGCCAGTGTCTTTTGGAGACAACTTGTTCAAATTCTTGGGAGATCACTATAGCTGGTAAATTGCTTTCATGGCTACATTTAATAAGTCACTTATAGCCATATAAACAAGCCCAATGTCTGTGCACATGCAAACATGAATCCACCTTTCACTGTGGAATTATAAGGAACAGTATGCTTGACAACATAAGTGGAAGCTTACTGGGAAGAAATTATACTTTTCCAGCAGTCAGTGGGAAACATAATAAACAAGTGCTACTTACCTCTCCCAGTGCCTCCGCAGCTCTGCTTCACAGGCTCCGGGACCAAATTCTGATCACGACTTGAGGGGAAGATACCCAACCTTGCTGTATCCCTCACCAGCCCATGGCTGAGCACGCAACCCATCAGCCGTGTTGTGACATTGGTGGTAATGGAGACCCAGTAGCCCGGAGCAGTAAGGCAGTGCTGCAGAGGCACAGGGAGAGGTAAGTGTAGCTTGTTTATTATGTTCCTCCCTGCCTGCTTGAAAATAATAATTTTCTGCAGACTTCTCCTTTAGGCTGGGTTCACACAACGTATATTTCAGTCAGTATATGTATATTTCAGTCAGTATTGCAACCAAAACCAGGAGTGTATTAAAAACACAGAAAGGATCTATTCACACAATGTTGAAATTGAGTGGATGGCCACCATTTAATGGCAAATATTTGCTGTTATTTTAGAACAACGGTGCTGGCTGGGAGTTTTTTGGGGGGGCATTTTGGGTCTGGTCCTGTGGCATGGGGGTTACAGGGCCGTTCCATGGCCTCCCTTCCCTGCCCATGCACGCCTGCGGGGTTGGTGGTCACTGACCGGCACAGTGTGGACTTAGTGTAGGGACCCATGTGTATCAGATACCTGCACGCGGTACATGGGGCAGTGTGGCTTGATCAATTCATACACAAAATTCTGATGTTTTTTATGCAGCCGAGAGGCACTAGTGTCAGCCATAGGTGTGAGGTGCAGCACTCTTTTTCTTCGAAGAGATCCTGAGATCCTGCTGCTTGTTCATTGAGCGCTAATACAGAATAATGCTTATTTTAGTGACCTCACTGATGCCCCCTTGTGGCCCCCACATATAATATAAATAATGCCCCTTTATGCCACCCCCACACAAAATAATGCCCAGCTCCCTTATGGATTCACTGAAAATTTGAAACACCATGAAGTTAAAGAGTCACTGTCGTTTTTTGTTGTTTTTTTTTTTTTTTTTTTTTTTTTTTTGCAAAAATCAATAGTCCAGGCGATTTTAAGAAACTTTTTAATTGGGTTTATTAGGCAGATATGCCTTTATCTGCATTTAAAAAGTCTTTCCCCAGGTCCCCCCCTCCTCTTTTCCATTCACTGCAAAATATCAGGAAATTGTGACTTGTTGCATCAGACACAACCCTGTCTGTTCCATAGAGAAGGGAGGAGGGACATGAGTTGGCAGCAGAGAGCAGAGAACAAAGGATTACAGGCATGGAGCTGGGTGAAAGCTGTATTCAGAGGTCAGAGAGGTCAGTGCCGACTGTCAGAGGAGATAGCCGGGTCATGTAGTTGTAAATTAACTTTTTGTTGTCCTGTTTTGGTGCCTCATCTCTCCCCTCTCCATAGAGAACAGTAAAGACAGGCAAGATCCATTGTATGCTTCACCACTCATATTACATTCAATCTTGTGCCCCCCCAACAACCCCCCCCCCCCCCCCGCGCACACACACGCTACACCACTGCATCTTAATGTCATGTGACATATAACATACCAAGCTGAAATTCAGCTGCAAGGTTGCTGGACTGGGCATTTCAGGAATGCAGGCAGGGGAGGAAAGTCAGTGCAGGGTATCTGTGCAATTATACAGGTTGCACACCCCAAATGCTGGTCCTGCTTCCAAGGCTCTCAGCTTTTTTGAATGACTTAAAGGTGCCCTGCAACAAAGCTGTAAAGGCCCTATAACATATCTGCCCAATCAGGCCCATTCTGGCAGATATCGCCATGTGTAATATAGACAACGATCTGCCGAGGAGCCGATCATCTGCTGATCATTGTCTTTGAACATGTTGAAAAACCCTTGTCTGTCAACTATGCCGATCAAAGTATATAGTATGTAGTAAATAATAAACATGTATACTTATCTGCCCACTCTTCCCAATGTCCTATTGCCTCTTCCCAGCTGACCATAGCCGCCGCTGAATCTTCTACACCAGTTTCTGAAGTGAAAGACAGCTCAGCCAGTCACTGGTGCTGACCCATCTTGCTTTGTGATTGACTGAGCTGCCTGTTACTTTAGACAGGTGTAAAAGCTTCAGCAGCGGCTCCAGTTAGCTGGGAAGAGGCAAGAGGACATCAAGGAGCATGGGCAGGTAAGTATATGTGTTGATTTTTACTATATAAAGCAAGGTCTGCATGGACATCGTTAACAAAGCCCTTGCCGCACAATAGTCAAGCCGCTTCCAAACATCTCGGCCCAGATTTATTTAAGGATGTAAAATATACACTGGTGTAAACTGCTCACAGCAAACAATCACAGCTCCTTGTTCATTTTCCCAGAGCTGAAAGCTGAGCTGTGATTGGTTGCTATGGGAAGCTTACACCAGTCTATATTTTACACCCTTTGATAAATCTCCCCCCTCATGTTTTGAGAGTTGACTTTTTTTATGCATATCTGTGAATTAACAGTTCTTTTTATAGGCTGTATGTTCTAGATACTCTGTTCACCCAAATCTATGTGTAGATGTAGATCAAAAGGTGTTAGAGATGTTTCACACTTCAGTTAAATCTGATATTAAATGGTAGTATGTCAAATTTACTTATAAGTCTAGGTTCACTCACAGTAAAAAGCAAAATAAGGCTGTAAAATAAGGAAAAAATATGACAGTTTTTCATATCTAATAATATGCTACATTAAGTGCATGAATGAATAGCAGTCTATGTACATATGAATTTTTATTTTATTTTTTTTTTACAATGTGTGCATATTTTTTTTATAGCCTTTAATGTAGCATATTATTAGATTAGAAAAGATTATTTTTATTATTATTATTATTTTACGGTCACATTTTGTCCTCTTTTATGACTGTGTGAACATAGCCTTTAGAAAATAAATTAAATAATAATAAATAACAATAAAATGTAATAACCTGGCTTGGTAAGAAAATGAAGGTCAGGGACTGTTAGACACCAAAGGGGAAGGAAGATGTTGTGCTATACTGTTTCCTTAATATGTTACTAGATTGTGCACACTATTTAATGTTTAGGACAAGGACTTCGTTGGAGATTTATCAAACTGGTGTAAAGTAGAATTGTGTTAGTTGCCCCTAGCAACCAATCAGATTCCACCTTTCATTTTTCGAAGAATATGTGAGGAATGAAAGGTGGAATCTGATTGGTTGGCAATTCTACTTTACACCAGTTTAATAAATCTTTCGCTATGTCTCTAGATTGCATTCTCCAGTTCTAAGACAAAAGTTAGGTAGCATACTTATACATTTACTGGTCTATGATTGCATCTACTTTATATTGTGCACAGAAGTTAATATAAATAGAAGAAATATTCCTGTGATTCTGTTTTGTCCTTTTTAGGCAGTTGCAATGCATCTTTATTGGCTATTAATAATGGCCAGCCCAGGATAGTTTGCACTGGAGTTCCTCTTTATTTAGCGTCTCTATAAAATTCATGGTTTGTGCAGATCTGTGTGGATTATACAGTGGGGAAAATAAGTATTTGAAACACTGCAGATTTTGCAAGTTTTACCACCTACATAAAATGGAGAGGTGTGTAATTTTTACCATGGGTACACTTCAACTGTAAGAATCTATAAAAAAAAATTCCAGAAAATCAGATTGTTTAATTTTTAATAAATATTTTGCATTTTATTGCATGAAATAAGTATTTGATACAATAGACCAGTGCTTCCCAACCTTTTCCACCTCGCGGCACCCCTTGGAAAAAAAAATTAGCTCGGGGCGCCCCTACTAAATAATTTTCTACAAAATAAGAAATCGGTCATACAGTGACTCACAGGTGACGTCTTCTTTGATCTAAAGAGTCACTTTCCCTTTTCCTCTCCATCCGGCCCAGACCTCCATGATGATTTCTTCCAGCTACTTTTCATCTCTTCAGAACCTGCAAGACAAACAATTTAGGCTCCGCACATTTCTAGCAACTTCCTTTCCTTTCTCCCTCCTGTAGGCTCCCAAAGTAACTGCGCTGTTTGGTGTTATGTGCAGTAAAGCGAGTAGGAATGTGGGATGCCCCCTGTATGTAGGATCCCCTGCTGTGATGAACTAATAATGCCCCCAGAGGTGCCCCCATGAACTAATAATGCACCCAGAGGTGCCCCCATGAACTAATAATGCCCCCAGAGGTAACCCCATGAACTAATAATGCCCCCAGAGTTGCCCCATGAACTAATAATGCCCCCAGAGGTGCCCCATGAACTAATAATGCCCCCAGAGGTTCCCCCATGAACTAATAATGCCCCCAGAGGTGCCCCCATGACCTAATAATGGCCCCAGAGGTGCCCCCTATGAACTAATAATGCCCCCAGAGGTGCCCCCATGAACTAATAATGCCCCCAGAGGTGCCCCCATGAACTAATAATGCCCCCAGAGGTGCCCCATGAACTAATAATGCCCCCAGAGGTGGCCCCCCATGAACTAATAATGCCCCCAGAGGTGCCCACATGAACTAATAATGCCCCCAGAGGTGCCCCCATATACTAATAATGCCCCCAGAAGTGCCCCCATGAGCTAATGGTTCCCCCATGAGCTAATAATGCCCCCAGAGGTGCCCCCTATATACTAATAATGCCCCCAGAGGTGCCCCCATATACTAATAATGCCCCCAGAGGTGCCCCCATATACTAATAATGCCCCCAGAGGTGCCCCCATATACTAATAATGCCCCCAGAGGTGCCCCCATATACTAATAATGCCCCCAGAGGTGCCCCCATATACTAATAATGCCCCCAGAGGTGCCCCCATATACTAATAATGCCCCCAGAGGTGCCCCCCATGAACTAATAATGCTCCCTGCTCTGCCCCTAAAAACAAACAAACATCCAACTTACCTAATCCGCGCTGTGGCTGCAGGCAGAAGCTCTCCTCCTCTTCGGGCTCCATCTTGTGAGCCGCGGAGAAGGGACTTCCGGTAGGCGTGATGACGTCACATCATCACGCCTGCCGGAGAGGTCACGTCCTGGCCTCCCATAGGCTGCTGGCATGAAGTGCCGGCGGCCTATGGGAGTGAATATAGGAGCAGGATGCTGACACTTCCTGCTCCTATTTTCTGCTTATTTTAATGTTCCGCCCGCTCACAGTGCGGGTGGAACATGAAAGTGATCCGTGCATCCCGAGAAGCTGCGCGGCCGCAGCTTCTCGGGATGCTTAAAGAGACGGCGCACATTTCCCACCGGGATCCCGCGGCACCCCTGGCGGGTTCTCCCGGCACACCGGTTGGGAAACGCTGCAATAGACAGACAAAAATTCATATTTGGTACAGAAACCTTTGTGTGCAGTTACAGAGGTCAGATGTTTCTTGATCAATTTTGCACACGCTGCATCAGGGATTTTGTCTAATTCCTCCATCAAGTTCTTCTCCAGATCCTTCAGGTTTTGAAGCTGTTGCTGGGCAACATTGAGCTTCAGCTCCCTCCAAAGATTTTTTATTGGGTTCAGGTCTGGAGACTGGCTAGTCCACTCCAAAACCTTGAAAGCTCCTTATGAAGCCACTCCTCAGTTGCCCTGGCTGTGTTTTGGGTCATTGTCATGCTGGAAGACGCAGCCACGAACCATCTTCAATGCTCTTACTGAAGGAAAGAGGTTGTTGGCCGAAATCTCGCAATCCTTGGCCCCATCCATTCTCCCTTCAATACAGTGCAGTCCCCTGTGCAGAAAAGTACCCCCAAAGTATGATGTTTTCACCCCTTGCTTCATGGTTGGGAGTGTTTTCTTGAAGGTTGTACTTATCCTTAATCTTTTTCTATAAACAGTGAGTGGAGTTAATATAAAAAAGTCCTATTTTGGTCTCACCTGACTACATAACCTTCTTCCATGCCTCCTCTGTATCATCCAGATGGTCATTGGTGAACCTTGAACAGGCCTGGACATGTGCTGGCAAAAGCAGCGGGACCTTTCCACCCTGCAGGATTATTTTGATCTGTGACATTGTGGTGTGTTACTAACGGTAATCTTTGAGACTGTGGTCCTACCTCTTTTCAGGTCATTGAGCAGGTCTTCTTGTGTAGTTCTGGGCTGATTCCTGACCTTTTTCAGGATCATTCTTACCTCCCCCCCTCCCCCCCCCCCCCCCACAAGGCAAGATTTTCCATTTCCCCAATGTAGCATAAGCCTGGTGTGTTTCTGCTGATGTTCTTTCTGCCTCTAGTGCCAAGTCTAAGGTCTTGAGTTTTGTCCATACTTGTCCGATTACCTGCTGTTCCGGCCAATAATCATTTTGTGTAATAGCTCATGTTTAAAGGCAATGACACTCACAATGTCAGCTGACCATTGTTTTAAACCATGAACCAAAATCACGACAATGTAATAGGAGGAGCGGCAGCCCCTCCCGCAGCTCCCCGCTCCACCACCCACCCACCCTGTGTCTGTGTGTGTAATAGCACAGACAGCAAGTGTGGAACAAGGAGGAAGCGAGCAATGCCATTACAAGTCGGTGCTAGCTTGCTCCCTTATATAAGGCCGTATAATAGTACTCTTAGTTCATTGTTTCCACAGGGATATTTTGCTGAGACAGTCTGTTGGTGTAATTGCGCCCTCAGACTGAAAAGAAAACAACATTTCCTGCAGGACATACAGCAGCTGATAAGGATGGGAGATTTTTAAATAGAAGTAAATTACAATACAGTGGTACCTTGGTTTAAGAGTAACTTGGTTTAAGAGCGGTTTGGCTTAAGAGCTCACAGTTTTTAAAAATTATGACTTGGTTTAAGAGCATTGCTCCCTGTACTGGGTGGGAGCGCGAGTGGAGGAGGAGCATGGTCTGCATAGCGGGGTCTACAGCATTGTACTCTGACCCAGGAAATGTCCCTCACCTTCCAAATCATAGCAGATCCACTTCAGGCTGGGGCTCACATCAGGGGACAGGACTGTGGAGGTAATCTCTTCATAGCTGTAACCCCTCTCTTCCCGGACAGAGAGTGCTGCTATACTGTGCCCACATCTGTCCTGCTTATTCCTTCATGCTCCCTGCAGTCTCTGTCAGCCCTTGTGTTTCCTATCCTCTCCATTACTGTACAGTAACTTATAATATCACATATTCTGCTGTTTCTAAATGTTTGTTTCATTTGTTTTACATGTTATTCAGAATAATTAATAATTATTTTTGGGGTGTGGAACCAATTGTCTGCATGTATATGATTTCTTATGGGAAAATTTGCTTTGGTTTAAGAGTGGATTTGGATTACAAGCACGGTCCTGGAAAAAATTATGCTCGTAATCCAAGGCACCATTGTACTATATAACTTTCTGAAACCAATTGATTGGAAAGAAAAAGATTTTGCCTGGACAAACCCTTTAAAGGGAATGTGTCACAAAGAAAAAAAAAATTGGAAAGTGTTAAAATTACATTTGTTGTTGTTTTTGGTTAATTTATATGTGTTATTTATATTTTTTACATGTAAGGAAATATGAAAAATTAATGATCTAATTTTTCATATTTCCCACTGATGGCCCCTAGGGGGAGCTCAAGCAGGTAAAAAGTAACCTGAAATACAGCTGCTGAAAAGAGGCAGTCTCTGCTTTACTGCTGTGACATCATCACCTCCCCCCTCTTTTCACAGAACAAAGAGGGGAAAGGAGCAGTGCCATTTTGTTGTTGTCTGTCTGCCAGCAGTACAGATACTGATAGAAGTGTGTCCCCAGCCAACTTCATAATACACCTCAGCTCTGCTCCAGATGACTCGAAAATCTGGATACAGTCCTGCAAAACTTCACCCAGGACTTTATCCCACTTACCCAGACATGCAGAGCAGAACTCAAATGCAGCCAGCTGACAAGCCGACGGCCGTGCGAAGTGAAGCACTTCACTACTACCATTAATTTACTCCTCCCTGATGTACACTCAGACAGACAGATCATACATGCACACAAAGGCAGCTCATACACGCACACTCATACAGGGAGATTATACACGCACACTCATACAGGGAGATCATACACGCACACTCATACAGGGAGATCATACACGCACACTCATACAGGGAGATCATACACGCACACCCATACAGGGAGATCATACACGCACACCCATACAGGGAGATCTAACGCGCACACCCATACAGGGAGATCATACACGAACACCCATACAGGGAGATCATACACGCACACCCATACAGGGAGATCATACACGCACACCCATACAGGGAGATCATACACGCACACCCATACAGGGAGATCATACTCGCACACCCATACAGGGAGATCATACACGCACACTCATACAGGGAGATCATACACGCACACTCATACAGGGAGATTATACACGCACACTCATACAGGGAGATCATACACGCACACTCATACAGGGAGATCATACGAGCACACCCATACAGGGAGATCATACACGCACACCCATACAGGGAGATCATACACGCACACCCATACAGGGAGATCATACTCGCACACCCATACAGGGAGATCATACACGCACACCCATACAGGGAGATCTAACGCACACCCATACAGGGAGATCATACGCGCACACCCATACAGGGAGATCATACGCGCACACCCATACAGGGAGATCATACACGCACACCCATACAGGGAGATCATACGAGCACACCCATACAGGGAGATCATACACGCACACCCATACAGGGAGATCATACACGCACACCCATACACGCACGCTCATACAGACAGGCAGGTCTCCTGACAGCTGCTCCTGGTGCTCCAAAGCTACCCTCGGATCTCCGTCCACATGCAGCTCCCCGCTCAAGCCCCAGTAGCCTCTGACCATACCACACACCTCAGCTGCTGTCGAACCTCTATACTACATCTCAGCTGCGACAGAACCCCATACTGCACCTTAGCTGCTGCAGAACCTCATACCACATACCTCAGCTGCTGCAGAACCTCATACCACATACCTCAGCTGCTGCAGAACCTCATAACACATACCTCAGCTGCTGCAGAACCTCATACCACAGCTGCTGCAGAACCTCAGACCACAGCTGCTGCAGAACCTCATACCACATACCTCAGCTGCTGCAGAAACCCTTACTAGACCTCAGCTGCTGCAGAACCTCATATACACCTCAGCTGCTGCAGAACCTCATATACACCTCAGCTGCTGCAGAACCTCATACCTCAGCTGCTGCAGAACCCCTTACTAGACCTCAGCTGCTGCTAATTGTTTGGGAGCTAAAATGAAATTCTTTGCCAGGTCATATATATATATCCCATCTATACCATGTTAGCCTTGCATTACATATGCAGATGCAGTGTAGTAGCTACAGGCAGTGTCCTGACATTGGGAAGGAAGGGGTTAACACACTGGCAGCTTTTCTCTTTATTACTCTGGTCAGTGTGACACTTTTCTGCCTCCTCCATCCACTATCTCCTGAGACCGAGCTCCCCTGTCCCAGTATGTAGCACTGTAGTCTCTGTGCGTCCCCTCCCCCGTCCTCCTGCACGGAGCTGAGTCCTGCTGGCTCGTTATCAGATCAGTCTCACAGCCCGAGCAGGAGGAGGGGTAGAGCGGCTAGCTGCTGAGGATAGTGCTGGGCACTGTGTAACTTCTCTGGGGGCTCCACAAGTATGGCGTCTGGCTCCCTCTGCAGCTCCCTGTGTGTGTGAGCTGCGCATGTCAGCTCTCAGCTACATTGTAGCAGACGGGACGGGAGCCGTCCATTGACTCCAATGTACTGAGGGCTGCCATAAAGCAACTGTGTATGTGTCGTGCAGGGAGACATACACAGATGCTATTGCAAATGGCAGCCCCCAGGGCAGCACATTATTGTTAATTTTACAAAATATAAAAACAGGAATCAAAGTCTAACTATTTTTAAAGATATTAATTAAATGAAACAAAAATAATAAAAAAAGAAAAAAAAAGTGACACATTCCCTTTAAACAAGTATACATAATACACAGACGAATACATACGCTTCTATTGTAACATTTCATATGTTTAGCAAACAGGATAAATACAACTTTTCCCATTCCCATGTATTTCCCAGCAAAGGAAGAGATAGTTGTTATGACTCACAAGCTCCAAATCCTGTATACTATTTTCAGCTTTACTGCTGACGTGTTGTCACATATTAGTTGACTAATTCTGCCATCTCTAACAAGCTAATAAATGCACAGGAAATAATTAAACAGAGTTTTACTCTTATAGATTTTTAAGCTTGTATTTAGGATTGTGTTCTCTAAAATATTTGAAACATAAAACCGTTATCAGTACTAAATGATTATGTGCATTCTTAGCATGGGTATGCACCCAGGAAATGGTAATCTTTATATATCTTTTACAGATATGCTAGAGGGCCTTAGCAGTGCAATAGAGCAGTGGTCTTGGTCTGCACTCCTATTTTCTTATTACATGAACTCATATTTTGTAAAATGGCTTGTACTTTGTCACTGTGATTATATAGGTGCCTGATGCCCATTTATCTCTGCTTCTACCTTAGAAATCACATGCCTGATATGCTATTTATGCTATATCTGGAATGTGCCATTACTCTCTGATCATTTGGGGTCCAACCACTGAAACGCTTAATAATCTTGTGAATTAAGAAGACACAGCAAAGTCTTACGTCTGCACCCCCTTTAGAGATTTCTCTGTACAGTGACCCTCCCAGCTGCCAAAGGGAACTGCATCTAGCACCATTCACTTGAATGATGCTGTTATGCAGGTTCCTACACAACTTGTTGTAACAGTACGGCTACATTCACACATCAGGCACGTAACTGCGGACAGAACATAAAACCAATGTTATTCAATGGCCCCGTTCACTAGTCTGGCTGTGATCCGGATTGCTAGGGTAATGGAGTGTAAACGTAGTGCTCCGTAAAGCACTACGGATGCACATTCGTAATGTGGGCCACAGGTCGCGGACTGCACTACGAGTGTGTGAATATAACCTAACACTGGGGATGCAGCATTATACCAATTCTTATTTTCAGAATTAGTGGAGGTCCTTGGGGGTCAAATCCTTATCTATGCCATCCCAGCAATTTGCTGTCACTTTAAACAATATTGTAGACAGGGGCTTGTTTATATGTGCTGTAATGGCTGGCAACCAGGTAGACACAGGTAGAATAGAGTTCAGCCAAACAAAGGATATTAAGAGAAATATATCTGAAGTCTGTTGAACAGCAACTATAGCCCAACAGAAGAGCCCAAAAAGAAGTTATGCTCAGCCAATCGCGGCTGAGCAGCTAATGACGCGGCATGGGGGGGCGGCATGAGGGACGGCTGGAGCGGTTCGGCCGGCCTCCCGAAAATGACATCATTGTCCCAAGATGGCGGACGGGGGTCGACTCGAATCAGGTGAGTATAGAGCACTACACTTCCGGGGGTGGCGTGGGTTGGGGGGAACACGGGGAAGGGGGCCATTCACTAACATAACATACATTACAAAGTTGTATAACTTTGTAATATGTGTTATTTAGTGAATAATTTTGAAACGCCGCACTACCCCTTTAAGCCCCACCACACACACACATACATTTATTCACATGTACAAACATTAGAAAACAGCCGGGATTCCATAAATGGCAGCACTGTGTAAGTTTCGTATTAATCACGGCCATTGTTGCAAATCGGCAACAACGACCGTGATTAAAACGAAACTTACGTAGTGTGAACATAGCCTAAACCTTTAAGGGATCAATATATATGTAGCAGCGAGAACTATACTCTGCAGTTTTAAATTAGAAAAGCACTCAGCTTTCCCAGGCTCCTGTTTTACACATAAATAGTAGGAGTTCTGCACTTAAAGGCAGAAAGCTTTTAACTCTCTGTCTCTCAGTACAACTCCTACTATTATAGTTATTGCAAAGATCTGTGCACAGGAGCTGCAGGACAGAATTACATATGTTCTTATGCAGGCATAACCCTGTATAGTATATAAGAACATGTGTAATAATATGCTGCAACTTCTGTACTCAGGTCTTTGCAAGAGCAATGGGGGAGACAAGGGAGGGATGTGAGCCCTGCACTGAGACCCAGCAGCCTGTAAACATAACAGAGGATTGAAGGGCGGAGTTAGGGGGATCCTCCCTGCTTCCTCCTTTTGGCTATCATGCCCTCTGGCAGCCACAATGCGGGGAGGGTATCATTATAAATATTAATAGTGGGAAGTGGTGATCTGTCAGAGCCATCTCCTCTGCCTCCTATCTATGGGCTGGAATGGTGACACACGTTGCTAGTGTCCTTTTAAAGGAGAAGTCCGGCAAAAAATTTTATTAAAATATTGTATTGCCCCCCCCCCCAAAAAAAAAATTATACAAATCCCCAATATACACTTATTACGGGAAATGCTTATAAAGTGTTTTTTTTCCCTGCACTTACTTTTGCATTAAGGCTTCACTTCCTGGATAAAATGGTGAGGTCACGACCCGACTCCCAGAGCTGTGCGGGCTGTGGCTGCTGGAGAGGATGATGGCAGGGGGACACTGAGGGACACAGGGCATTGGAGGACACTGAGAATCCCTCTGCCATCATCCTCTCCAGCAGCCACAGCCCGCACAGCTCTGGGAGTCGGGGCGTGACATCACCATGTTATCCAGGAAGTGAAGCCTTGATGCAGTAGTAAGTGCAGGGAAAAAACATTTTATAAGCATTTCCCGTAATAAGTATATATTAGTAATTTGTATAACTTTTAAGGGGGCAATACAATACTTTAATAAAAATTTTCACCGGACTTCTCTTTTAAGTTCTGGGCCTTTTTATTTCACTTAAAGTATTCAAGAGAGAAGAGGGGGGGGGGGAATGCTACTAGTCTGGAAGTTTCTGTCATGGACAAAGAAGGAAGGAGGGACCACCGTGTCAGCCTGGAAAGAAAACACCAGTTCCTGCAGGACAAGGGAATGTGTCACCAGAAAATTATTGTTTAAATAATGTTTTTATGTTAAACATATTTTTTTAAGAATTTTTGTTGACATTTTTTTTCTAAATTTCCATTTTACTATGTGTATTATTTAAAAAAAATCCTAAAATCTTGCAGTTTTCATTCTTAACACTGGGGGTAATACTAAGCTGAGACTTTCTGTTATGTTTGTGGTGATAAGAGGATACTGCTGTAAAGTGATCTGTACAGCATTGCAGCAACAGGTGACAATAGTAGATAGATAGCAAGAAAATAGCAGCTCCCTGTGGAATGACCTCTTTAATGGTCACTGAGTACACTCAGTAATGTTTCATATTCAACTAAAGAGGACAGGTCCTGTCTATTGGTGTCTATGTCCATGAGTCTTGCTGTAAAGCATGTCACAGAATGCTGTTCAAAACATTTCAGGTAAGATGGCAGCCCCCAGAATGTACAAAAAGTAAAATAAAAAATTACAGTTAGAAAAGAGAAACAGATTAGAACAAAAGACCACATTTTAGTTTCTGACTGTAATCAGTAAAATAATATCTAAATATGGTGATAGGGATTCGCTGCACCTTACTCATGTGTATGGAAAACCACCTACTTCGAGTGCACTACTGTCTCAGCGCTAAGAGAGTAATAATGAATAGGGAAAAGTAGTAGGCTCTCTAGAAGAGGGTGTAATGATATATAAAAGATGATGTATAAAATATATGCTTAAATAGATCTAAATTGTGATGTTATAGACCATGTATATATTAAAATAGATCTGGATTGTAATTAAACATTTATTATAACACTTGAAAATATAAGATGATTAGTCAATGTCCGAATGACCAAACCCAACTATAAATGTACTTTAATATCAGACTTGTGGTAAATGCACATGGGTTCATAAAAATCAAATTGAGATTGGTCAGCACCACAATGACCAAATGCAACCAAAAATATACTTAATATATTAAAATCTTACAACATATACTGAAAGATATAAAAAATGTTAAATATAAATGAAAAAGTAAAAAATGATTAAAAAATAGAAAATATGAGAGCCCAGTGGTGTTTGGCTGCGCCGGGCCCAGCGCAGTCAATCCACACAATCGTATAGACAAGCGATCCCGAATCGCCGTACCAGATATTAGTTCATATCGGCAGTATGTAGTTATCGTAATCTCAGCTGTGGAGTGATCGATATAGTCTGTCTTGCAAGTCCCATGTGTTTTTTAGGCTACTGCAATACAAATATCTCATAGGCTCCATAGTGATAGATGGCTGTGATACGGGCCGTGATCCTCACAGTCAAGAAATGTCTTTAGATATACATAACTGTAATTGTAAACATATACCACAAATTGAGACAGTGGCGGTGGAGTGAACCACCCCTCACCCTTTTGAAGACGGCTCTCACGGACCGATGTGGTGATGTCGTAGTGACCCGACCATAGATGGACTTGGTCTTCCTGGGGTCTGTGTAGACGTGCTTTGGGTTAGCACAGTGTCCTGTCTTGTATGTAGTGTTCTCTGAGCCGTTGCGGCGTCCGCTTGTCAGTGAGCGCGCGCTCTTTCAGGCTAGGTTCACACTATGTAACTGTGCGGCTGTATTTGCGGCTGTAATTGTGCGGCGGTATTTTTGGTGGTTCATGCGTACGCTGGAAAGTATACGATATACGGCTGCACAGTGCACACTATGTATGAATCTACGGCCCTATCGTAAACGGACCCGTAAAAAATGAACAAGACCATTGTTTGCGGCTGGACATACGGCCGTGGATTGACAGGCGGTCCGTACGGAGTACTTCAAAAATAGCCGGCAATGATGCTGAATGCCGATGCCTCTAATACTTAATATATTAAATTAATAAAACACATTTTCTTTGTAATAAAGTCCCTTTCGTTGTTCAATAATTTAATTCTAACGAATCCATCATTGTGCAATTAAATATACTGTTAAAATAAATATATATGATCGGCTCAGCGCACATATAATTAGCGGGTCCGCAGCACAGTGACTTCATTGTGCTGCGGACCAGCGAAAAAAAACGCATAGGGTCCCCCCTATTTTTATAACCAGCCGGGTTAAAAACCAAACGACAACAGTCTGGTAACACCAGGGTGGGAAGAGCCATTGGTTTAGGCCCTCCCCAGCCTAAATCTTACCAGCCTGCTGCCGCCCGGTCCAGGAGCGCCAATTTTGACGCTCCGGGACCACTGGCACCCGGCTCTTCCCAGTACCCCTGGTAGCATTGGGTACTGGGGTAATAATAGGGGGTTAGTGTTAGCCATTTTATACCGGCTAACACTAGGCCCCAACTTAGTAATGGATTCCGTCTATTAGACGGCTTCCACTACTAAGTCTATAAAGTAAAGAAATAAAGACAAGACACAAGTTAAAAAAAAAATTTATAAAAAAAAAAAACACCCCCACACCCCTCATTGACCATTTTATAAAAAAAAAAAAAAAAAACGCTGGTCATCGACGTAGTCCACCGAATCCAATGTAATCCCCAGGATACCGATATCTGAAAAACAAAAAGGGAGAAACACACAAAAAACACACAAACAGGAGCACAACACCCATCATTGTGAGCGGTGTTGTGCTCTTTACAGTATCCAGCATCTTTACAGATCGCTGCTTACAGTCTGGCCCCCAAGGGGTTAAGGGAGGATGTATTGCATCCCCCTTAACCCCTTGGGGGCCAGACTGATGTCAGACTGCACCCATCCCAGCAAGGAAGGGGTTAAGTGACCCCCCTTCCTTTCTGGGAGGGGTGCAGTGCTGGGGAGGGGGTGGGGAGAGCTCTATACTCACCCCGATGTGTCCTCTTCGCTGGTCCGCAGCACAATGAAGTCACTGTGCTGCGGACCCGCTAATTATATGTGCGCTGAGCCGATCAGCCAATCAGCTGAGCGCACATATAATTCTAAATGTTCTAATAATGCTATTGTGATAACATAATTAGAAGAAACATTTGATGTTTTAATTAAAGTAAAGTGATGATTAGTACAGAATGCTCTATTACCGGGAATATGAATTAACGGCTTATGGAGCTTCCTGTACTAATTAATATTTAATTAATAAAACACATTTTCGTTTAAATAAAATCAGTTTCGTTGTTCAATAATTTAATTTAAATGAATCCATCATTGTGCAATTAAATATACTGTCAAAAAATAAATATATATATAAATATACATTTATTTATATATATATATATTATTATAATATATATATATATATATATATATATATATATATATATATATATATATTATTTTAACAGTATATTTAATTGCAAAATGATGGAATTGTTTAAATTAAATTATTGAACAATGAAAGGGACTTTATTACAATGAAAATGTGTTTTATAAATTTAATATATTAAACATGAGAGGCATCGGCATACTGCAGAGTATCGCAAACCCCGGTAATAGCAATTCATGTAAACTGTGTTCCCTGCTTTCCCAGATGCATCCAGAGGTGTTTGCATCACTTTCTTAAGATTTTATTTGTTATTTTAAGTTGAACCAGATTTCCAAGTAAATGACCGTATGTTTTCAGCCGCATGTCTATTTTTTCCCACGGCCGTAGTTTCATCCGCACATTTACAGCCGCATAAAAAATACAGCCGCACAGTTACATAGTGTGAACCTAGCCTCAAACTGTTATTTGAAATGGATGCTGTGGGGAGTACGGCTCTGGTTCGGGATCTTTTTGGCAAGCTTGAATATAGTGAGTGGCTCTGTTATCCTTTGTTCTTAGGACGCGTTTCAGGAGGGCTACTTGCTCCTTTCTTCAGCAAAGAATTTTGGATAACTATGTTAAGAAGGCATCAGTTCAGGTTCTATATCTACTTGGAACCTCTTATAAGACCCGTTCTGGATCGTTCCGGATCGGTCCGGATAGTCTTTCCATGTTTTCAGATCATTCAGTGATCCATAGTTACTTTTCAGATCATTCAGTAGTAAATAGTCACTTATCAGCTTTTTAATAGTTATATATATATATGTAGTATGTAGCTGTACGGACATACTACATATATATAACTATTAAAAAGCTGATAAGTGACTATTTACTACTGAATGATCTGAAAAGTAACTGGATCACTGAATGATCTGAAAACATGGAAAGACTATCCGGACCGATCCGGACCGATCCAGAACGGGTCTTATAAGAGGTTCCGAGTAGATATAGAACCTGAACTGATACCTTCTCAACATAGTTATCCAAAATTCTTTGCTGAAGAAAGGAGCAAGTAGCCCTCCTGAAACGCGTCCTAAGAACAAAGGATAACAGAGCCACTCACTATATTCAAGCTTGCCAAAAAGATCCCGAACCAGAGCGGTACTCCCCACAGCATCCATTTCAAATAACAGTTTGAAAGAGCGCGCGCTCACTGACAAGCGGACGCCGCAATGGCTCAGAGAACACTACATACAAGACAGGACACTGTGCTAACCCAAAGCACGTCTACACAGACCCCAGGAAGACCAAATCCATCTATGGTCGGGTCACTACGACATCACCACATCGGTCCGTGAGAGCCGTCTTCAAAAGGGTGAGGGGTGGCTCACTCCACCGCCACTGTCTCAATTTGTGGTATATGTTTACAATTACAGTTATGTATATCTAAAGACATTTCTTGACTGTGAGGATCACGGCCCGTATCACAGCCATCTATCACTATGGAGCCTATGAGATATTTGTATTTCAATAGCCTATAAAACACATGGGACTTGCAAGACAGACTATATCGATCACTCCACAGCTGAGATTACGATAACTACATACTGCCGATATGAACTAATATCTGGTACGGCGATTCGGGATCACTTGTCTATACGATTTTGTGGATTGACTGCGCTGGGCCCGGCGCAGCCAAAAACCACTGGGCTCTCATATTTTCTATTTTTTAATCAGTTTTTACTTTTTCATTTATATTTAACATTTTTTATATCTTTCAGTATATATTGTAAGATTTTAATATATTAAGTATATTTTTGGTTGCAATTGGTCATTGTGGTGCTGACCAATCTCAATTTGATTTTTATGAACCCATGTGCATTTACCATAAGTCTGATATTAAAGTACATTTATAGTTGGGTTTGGTCATTCGGACATTGACTAATCATCTTATATATTTTCAAGTGTTATAATAAATGTTTAATTACAATCCAGATCTATTTTAATATATACATGGTCTATAACATCACAATTTAGATCTATTTAAGCATATATTTTATATATAATCTTTTATATATCATTTCACCCTCTTCTAGAGAGCCTACTACTTTTCCCTATTCAAAATAATATCTAGGTGACAAATTCCCTTTAAAGGGGTTGTCCAGCAAAAATCTTTTTTTCTTTCAAATCAACTGATATGAGAAAGTTATAGATATAGATTTGTAATTTAATTCTATTAAAAAATCTCAAGTCCTCCCATACTTATTAGCTGCTGTATGTCATGCAGGAAATGTTGTTTTCTTTTCAGTCTGACACAGTGCTCTCTGCTGAATGAATGAATGTCAGGGGTGACATGATCTTTGTGTGGTTGGTTATAAGACTGATGCCGTGTATAATCCATTTGGTTAACGCATGAGATACATTACTATGGATTAATAATTGTACCACATTTTTATCTGTCTAGCTGGAGCCCGCAGCACAGGTATGAGAAAAGTTTGACACCAGAATCCTAAATACATGCATATAAGAAAACTACTTTTCCTATTCTATAATACATAAAAATTCACTAATTCACTTTTCAATTCAAGTGTACTTGAAGCTATTAAGTTTCAGCCAAGCAGTATCTGATTTTTTGGCAGAACAGGCACATCATCACTTATCTACTTGTTCTTTCAGCCAGTGCTACACATGAATGGTTTCAGATGACTTCTAATCCAATGCAATTCAATGGAAACTCTATATTTCTCATGGAGAAGGATCATTCAATACAACACTTAGAAATAGTTTGATCTTCAGGAAGTATTACTGGCTTTGTATTGAGAATTGGACAAAGAAAAGTGCCTACCTTTTAGGTAAAATTCTTTATTTCCTCTACACACCTTTGTTACCCTGGTATTATACACAGTTCTGCTGACTATGCTCCTCGCACTCCAGGTGTTAGTTGACATTATTTTCTCTCTCTTTGCAGAGCATATCTATTTATCAAATGTGTGTTTGTTGGTACTAACTGCACTATTAGAGTGTATGCCTAAAAGATATAAAGTATTAATAGGCAGTTTAACCCCTTAACGACCGCGGGTGTAAGTGTACGCCCCCAAAACCCGTGCCTTAATGCAAACGGGCGTACATTTACGCCCGTGGTTTCCCCGATCGCTGCGTGTACACACGCAGCGATCGGGGAAGATGGCCTGCTATAATGTATAGCAGGCCATCCCTGCTTGTCGACACGGGGGGTGATTAACCCCTCCCGTGCTGACGATCGCCGCTATTGGCTGATCAATTCAGATCAGCCAATGGCGGCGATCTGCAGCTTTCCGGGTCATCGGTGACCCGATGGCCCGGAAAGCAATGGCGGTCGGTGCTGTCTGAGGACGGCACCGACCGCCATTACTGTTAAAAGTAACAGTGGCCACGGTGCCACGTCCCGATCGCCGTGACCGGCCGGGCGATCATGGCGATATAAGTACCCCATGAAAGGGTTAAATACCTGCTGTGGACATCATCGGCTCCAGCGTCGTCAAACATCGGCTTTTTCCGTAATTTGCGTACCACTGCCCCCTAGCGGCTGTTAAGCGTATACACATATCAGTAGCTATAGGGTTGAAGAAAGGTGTTGTTGTTTTTTTTTTTAATTTTCCGCACCATATCGCCGCTGAGTGCTGATCAGCATCGCACGTAAGTGCGCCGCTGATCAGCAACTCCTCCTTTTTGGCGTAGGGTGTTTTTTTCCTCTATCCTACAGCCACGGTCTGCTTATAAGTGCCGCACATAAGTGCGGCATTTATCGGCTACTCCTTTCTTGGCGTAGTTTTTTTTTTTTATACTTAATGTTAAAAAAACATGTAAAAAAAACACCATTACACTACACGGAATAAAGTTTTACACTACACCACTACACATTTACATACCCCATATACTAGTCCCCGTATAAAGATGGCCCCCAGGGTGTTTTCGGTGTCGGACGCATACGCTATTATTGCCTCTGACACCGAAACAGCCAGTGAGGATGAATGGGGGGATCCTTCTTTCCTCCATTCATCCTCATCATCCAGTGACGTGTCTGGGGGTAGCGTAGCGTACGCTGCCCCCCAGACACGTCTTTTCTGCCAGTACCGTCCCAATAAGAGATGACGGTATGGTGTGAAATTCTACAAACTCTGTGAGAGTACCTCAGGGTACACTTACAGATTTAGGGTACGTGCACACTGCGGAATGGCGAAGGATAATCCTTTGTGCATTCCGCAGCTGGCACCCACCGGCGGACTGATGCGGGCGCGCGTCTCCGCCGTGTCATAGACTCTATCCTATGCATGGGCGGATTCCGTAGTCCGTCCAAAGAATGAACACGTTTGACGGAGAGCGGAATCCGCTCGTGCATAGAATGGAGTCTATGACACGGACGAAGACGCGCCCCTCCATCAGTCCGCCGGTGGGTGCCAGCTGCGGAATGCACAAAGGGTTATCCTTCACCATTCCGCAGTGTGCACGTACCCTTAGGCCTTATGCACACGTTCCGTAATTTACGGATCCGCATTTCCGTATCCGAGTTAGTGCACATTGAAGTCTATTGGGCTATTCACACGATCAGTAGCAGAAATGGATGAAAATCAATCCGTAAAAAAAAAAGGACATGTCCTAGTGCGGACCGGGTGCGGACCCAGATTTTTTCACGGATGCTCTCATTGACATCAATTGTCTACGGATTGTTTGCGGATTGCAACATGTTTGGCATCCGTATTTCTGTAGAAAAATATGGATAACTCATGCTCCTATTGTGCACAGCAGTATATAGAAGTGCTGCATCAGACCCCCTCCTGCGGCTGCATCAGACCCCCTCCTGCGGCTGCATCAGACCCCCTCCTTCTGCGGCATCAGACCCCCTCCGGCGGCATCAGACCCCCTCCGGCGGCATCATCAGACCTCCTCTGCGGCGGCATCAGACCCCCTCCTGCATCATCAGACCCCCTCTGCGGCATCAGACCCCCTCCGGCGGCATCAGACCCCCTCCTGCGGCATCATCAGACCTCCTCTGCGGCGGCATCAGACCCCCTCCTGCATCATCAGACCCCCTCTGCGGCATCAGACCCCCTCCGGCGACATCAGACCCCCTCCGGCGGCATCATCAGACCTCTTCTGCGGCGGCATCAGACCCCCTCCTGCATCATCAGACCCCCGCTGCGGCATCAGACCCCCTCCGGCGACATCAGACCCCCTCCGGCGGCATCATCAGACCTCCTCTGCGGCGGCATCAGACCCCCTCCTGCATCATCAGACCCCCTCTGCGGCATCAGACCCCCTCCAGCGACATCAGACCCCCTCCTGCGGTAAGGATGCGATCTCCTATGCGATCCTCCTGTGCCGTTCTGCCTTCAGTGCTCTTAATTGATTCATTGATACTTTCCTAACCACATAGTAAACACCAATTTATTGAGCTAATTGGTAATGATGATTGGCAGCTGGGCTACAAAGGTACAAGTACCAATTACCTCAATAAATTGGGGTGTTTACAATGAACATGGCACATGTGGGGTCCATATGCTCACTGCACCCCTTGTTAGATTCCTTATGGGGTGTAGTTTCCAGAATGGGGTCACTTGTGGGGGGTTTCTACTGTCTTGGCAGAACAGGAGCTTTGTAATTGCGACATGGCCTTCATCCTGCATTCCAGCCTCTAAATGGCGCTCTGTCCCTTTGGTGGCTTGCCCTGTGCCCATATGGCACATTATGTCTACATCTAGGGTATTTTCGTACTCAGGGGAAATTACCCTACACGCTTTGTGTTTATTTTCTTTTTCTTAACCCCTTGTGGAAATGGAAAAAAATCAAGGCTAGACCAACATTTAGTGTAATTTGTTTTAAATTTTTACTCTAAATCATTGATCTTGTCTTGATTTTTTCATTTTCAAAAGGGGCTAAAAAATAAAAAAAATAAAAAATTTGTAGAGCAATTTCCCCTGAGTACGGAAATACCGCACATGTGGACATAAAGCGCCATGCGGGTGCAGGGTAAGCCTCCAAAGCGAAGGAGCGCCATTTGGTTTTTTGAGGCTGGATTTGGCTGGAATGGATTTCGAGGGGCCATGTTGAATTTAAAAGGCCCCTGTGTTGCCAAGACAGTTGAAACCCCCCACAAGTGACCCCATTATGGAAACTACACCCCTCAGGGAATGTAACAAGGGGTGTAGTGAGCATATGGACCCCACTGATGACGGGCACAAATGTGGAACAATGTGGCGTGAAAATGAAATATTACATTTTTTACACTATAATTTTGGTCTAGCCTTGAATTTATCATTTTCAAAGGGGTTAAAAGAGAAAAAAAAACACACAAAATGTTTAGAGCAATTTCCCCCGAGTCCGTAAATACCCCACATGTGGACATAAAGCGCCATGTGGGTGCAGGGCAAGCCTCCGAAGGGAAGAAGCGCCAATTGGATTTTGGAGGTTGGATTTGGCTAGAATGGGTGATGAACGCCATGTCGCATTTACAGAGCCCTCGTGCTGCCAAGACAGTGGAAACCCCCCACAAGTGACCCCATTCTGGAAACTACACCCCTCAAGGAATCTAACAAGGGGTGCAGTGAGGATATGGACCCCTTGATGACGGGCACATTTGTGCCGTGAAAGTGAAAAAATGAAAATTTTCACTTTCACGTCACATTGTTCCACATTTGTGCCCATCACCAGTGGGGTCCATATGCTCACTGCACCCCTTGTTAGATTCCTTGAGGGGTGTAGTTTCCAGAATGGGGTCACTTGTGGGGGGTTTCCAGTGTTTTGGCAGCACGAGGGCTCTGTAAATGCGACGTGGCCCTTGAAATCCATTCCAGTGAAATCCAGCTTCCAAAAGCCAATTGGCGCTCCTTCCCTTTGGAGGCTCGTCCTGTACCCACTTGGCACTTTATGTCCACATGTGGGGTATTTCTGTACTCGAGAGAAACTTCGCTACATGTTTTGTGTTTTTTTTCTTCCTTTTATCCCTTTGTGAAAATGAAAAATTGAAGTCTAGAACAACGTTTTAGTGTAAAAAATACTTTTGTCTTTTTTCACGCCATATTGTTGGGAAAATCTGTGAAGCACCTGTAGGGTCCAGATGCTCACCGCACCCCTAGTTACATTCCTTGAGGGGTGTAGTTTTCTGAATGGTGTCCCTTTAGTGGTGTTTTTTAGGTTTTGGCACCCCAGAGCCTCTGCCAAGTTGAAGTGGTACAGTCAGAAATGACCAAATATAACGGAGCCATTGAAATGCACTAGGCGCTCCTTTATATCTGAGGCTTGTGGTTGCGTCAAATAGCGCAAAAGGGCCACATATGGGGTATTTATATAAACTGAAGAAACGGGGCAATAAATATTGGGGTGCATTTTTCTGGTAATAAGTTTATAATTATGAAAAATATTGGATTACAATAAAATCTCTGCACAGAAAATTAAAATTTTCACATTTCTTAAACACTTAGCTTTTATTTCTGTGACTCCCCTAAAGGGTTAAAAAACTTTCTGGATGTGCTTTTGCAGAGTTTTGGGGGTGCAGTTTCTGAAATGGGGTGCTTTGTGGGGCTTTCTAACATACAGTCCCCTCAAATACACTTTAAACCTGAACAGGTCCATAAAAATATCTGATTTTGAAATTTTACAGAAAATTTGGAAATTTGCTGCTAATGTTTTACGCTTTCTATTGTCTAAAAAAAATTAAATATAGTTTAATAAATGCCGCCAACATAAAGTAGACATGTTGCTAATGCTATTTAATATATAATTTATGTGACATAACCATTTTCTGTATAAGAAGAAAAGTTTTAAAGTTGGAAAAATGCATTTTTTTAAAAATTTTCACGTTATTTTGTTTTTTTTCATAAAGGTTCGTTATAAGTATCGACTCCAATTTACAAGAAATGTGAAGTACAATATGTCACAAGAAAACAGTCTCAGAATCAGCAGGATAGGTAAAAGCATCCCGAAGTTATTAATGAATAAAGTGACACAGGTCATATTCATAAAATTTGCTCCGGTCCTTAAGGCCATTTTAGGCCCGGTCCTTAAGGGGTTAAAGGAAATCTGTCAACATTCTATTGAAGTATGAATTACTTTAACCCATAGCTGCACCAGGACGTTATTTAACGTCCTCGTGCCGCTATGGGAGTTCAGAGGGGGGTCGCGCGGCGACCACCCTCTGAACTGCCGCGATCCCGGGTGCCGCATGTAGCCCGGGCTCGCGGCTATTAGCGGGCACGGTCCGATCGCCGTGCCCGCTAATTAAGTACTTAGAAGCAGCTGTCAAAGTTGACAGCTGCTTCTAAATACTTGCTGTTATACATGCCTGGTGGTCTAGTGGGGGGATCGCCCCCCTGCGGCGCGATTGCGGGGGGGCGATCCCCGCATCCATCCCGGGCCGGGGTCTGCTCCGTAATGGCGCTGATCCCGGCTCGGCATTCTATTGCTTTTGGCTGCAGCAGCCAAAAGTAATAGAACACCGATCTCATGGATTCATGCAGTATAACTATACTGCATGGATCTCTATGAGAGATCAGAGTACATATACTAGAAGCCCCCCAGGGGGGCTTCTAGTATATGTCTAAAGTAAAAGAAAAAAGTATTTTTAATAACACAAAATCCCCTCCCCTAATAAAAGTCTGAATCACCCCCCTTTCCCCATTTTATAAATAAAAATAAATAAATTAATTAATAAACAAACATGTTTGCTATCGCCGCGTGCGTAATCGCCCGAACTATTAATTAATCACATTCCTGATCTCACACGGTAAACGGCGTCAGCGCAAAAAAATCCCAAAGTGCAAAATTGCGCATTTTTGGTCGCATCAAATCCAGAATAATTGTAATAAAAAGCGATCAAAAAGTCATATATGCGCAATCAAGGTACCGATAGAAAGATCACATCATGGCGCAAAAAATGACACCTCACACAGACCCATAGACCAAAGGATAAAAGCGCTATAAGCCCGGGAATGGAGCGATTTTAAGGAACGTATATTGGTTAACAACGGTTTGAATTTTATACAGGCCATCAGATACAATATAAGTTATACATGTTACATATCGTTTTAATCGTAACGACTTGAGGAACATGCATAACAAGTCAGTTTTACCCCAGGGCGAATGGCGTAAAAACACATTTCCCCCAAATAAAAGAAATGCGTTTTTTTTTTCAATTTCACCACACATATAATTTTTTTCTGGTTTCCCGGCACATTTTAGGCAAAAATTACATCTGCCTTAGCAAAGTACAATTAGTTGCGCAAAAAATAAGGGCTCATTTGGGTCTCTAGGTGGAAAAATGCAGGCGCTATGGCCTTATATACACGAGGAGGGAAAAACGAAAACGCAAAAATGAAAACTGGCTGTGTCCCCTAAGGGTTAAAACGCTGCAGCATTTAAGAAGGATCTTTCAGGACGGGGAGGTAGGGAAAAGATGTGACAGTGGGCCCTAGGTCTGAACCCACCCACTGTCCCTATCTACTTGCCTCAATCGGCTCTAGGCAGCAGTGGACAACCACAAAGACGTGCCCTATACTGTATAAGTGTAACACAGAACAACACAGACAAACACAACAAAGGAGAGTCAACAAGCCAAGTCAGAACCAAACGTGCAACGCAGTATAAAATCAAGGATCAAACAGGTAGTCAAGAGGTCAAGTGGGAGGTCAGGTAACAAGTCAAGCAAACAAGGAATTAGGAACAGGGATCGCAGGAGTAGACAAGGGGAGCTGGATCAGAGTATGAACCTTAATTGCCAGCAGGGAAGTAACTGGCTCTGCTTTCATTTATGAGGATCAAGAGCCCGGTCCGGATCCCCATTGGACCAACGCTCTGATCCTTAAAGTACTGGACAGGCAGAGGCAAACAACACTGCTCAGCTGCAGCAATCAAGGCTAGCAGTAAGTAGTGTAACTCCTGCATTGCCAGGAGGCTGAAAGGCAAGCAAGTGTGTCAGCCGAAGAGGAAAAACAGGCCCAGTTCCCACCAGGCTCACTGCACATTCCTGACAGGATCTTATAAAAAAAGGATGTTTTAAAAGCGTTAGGGAATGGGGCCTTGAGTAGGCTTGAGTAATAGCTTAAAGGAGAAGTCTAGCAGGGGGGAAATTGATTACAAGTACTAAGTGAGTGGCTGGATTGGCCGCGGGACCCCTGTCAGGTTCAGGGATCTCCAAAGCTGACACGTCATGACCCAGCTGATGGACTGGTCAGAATGCTTTCCGGCAGGGGTCCCGCGGTCCGTCCCGGCACTCACAGCAGGCGTAGGGAAAGATTAGTTAGTACTTGTAATCAATTCCCAACCTGCCCCTGCTGGCTGCCGCATTTTATAATCCGACAGACTTCTGCTTTAAAAAGTAAGAGATTTATCACTCATGTCTGGTGGGTAGAAGCTGCCAGGGACCGCTCCAATAACTATGAATGAGCAAATTGCAACAGTAAATGAAGCAAATCGCTTTGTTTGATCTGCGCTCCGCTCATCTAGCCGCCAGCCTGTCAGCGCTGCTCCACTTCCTGCTACTTCTCCCAGGATGCCCTGCCACTTCTCCCAAGATGCCGGGAAAAGCTGGATCCAATCCTGGGAAACTTCTCCCAGTTTCCCAAAATTGGATCCAGCTTTTCCCCGGGGCCGCCCTTCCGTGACATCATTGGCACATCGCCCCCTCAGCCGTCATTGGAATGGTCAGCCTAAAGGTCTAGGCCTATGTGATGATTATGTCACAGGAGGGCGGGGCTATGGTGGCGATGTGGGTGGGGCTAAGTGGTGCTGCGGCCGCGAAGCCCCGCCCAGGTAGTACAATAGTACAATAGGCAGAGGAAAGATCACTTTTACTGGAACAAGCACCATGACTTATGATATAAAATAATGTAGGAAAACTGCAAAATTTACCCTTTACAACTGTGTAGGTCATAATGCAAAAAGGGTGTAAAACAAAGTCATTGAATACTTGACCAGGATCGATGGTGATGTCAATACTGAGCTATATGAGGGTATCCTACAAGATGAGTTACTTCATACACCTAAATACTGCAGCGTGACATTAACTCCTTAAACGATCGCAGCACGGTTGCGGCTTTTAAGTGAAAGTGACAGGGGGAGTGCCCTGTCACTTACCGATCGGGTCCCGATCGTTAAAACGGACCACCGGAGGTCTCTCACTTGCCTCCGTGCGGTCCCATCGGCGATCTGTTCTCTGCTTAATGAGCAGAGCGCTGATAACACTGATCAATGCTATGCCTATGGCATAGCAGTGATCAGTGATGAAAATGAAAGTAATGTATGTACAAGTCCCCCAAAGGGACTTAAAATGTATAAAAAAAAAGTTAAAATCACTAATACACTACCCCAAAACCCCTCCCCAATAAAAGTTTAAATCATCCCCCTTTCCCATTATATAAATAAAACATATAAAAATAAATAAACATATATACCTTAGTGTGCGTAATTGTCCGATCTATTAAAATATAACAAGCGTCATTGCGAATGGTGAACGGCGTACACGACACGAAAAGAGGGGAAAAAGTGCACGGATTACCGATTTTATGTTACATTTTATATAAAAAAAAATTAATAAAAAGTGATCAAAACGTCCGATCTTCACAAATATGGTATTAATAAAAACTAGAGATCATGGCGGAAAAAATGAAGTAATGGTGCGTTTACACAGAAAGATTATCTGACAGATTATCTGCCAAAGATTTGAAGCCAAACCAGGAACAGACTATAAACGGAGATCAGGTCATAAAGGAAAGCCTGAGATTTCTCCTCTTTTCAAATCCACTCCTGGCTTTGGCTTCAAATCTTTGGCAGATAATCTGTGTAAACACACCATTATGCTGGGTTTAAACGGAACGATTATCGTGCGAATTTGCACGATAACAATCAAATTTGAACGATAGTCGTACGTGTAAACGCAGCGAACGATCGAACGACGAGCGAGAAATCGTTCATTTTGATCTTTTGTTCTTAAATCGTCGTTCATCGTTCACAAAAAATTCGCCAATCGTTCCGTGTAAACAGTTGTCGCGAAAGTCCGGCCGCCCGCAGCCCAGCCCCCCGCTCATTCGCAGCCCGAACCCCGCTCATCCGCAGCCCCCTGCACCGGCCCGATTGCCACCCCTGCCGCCGCCGCTCCGATCGCCACACCCGCCGCTCTGATCGCCCCGCCGCCCGGCCACAAGCATATCTTACCTGCTCGGCGTATCGGGTGTTCGAAATTCCCGTCTCCCCTCTTCAGTGCATTGATTGGCTGAAGAGGGGAGCCAGGAATTTCAAACAGTTCCTCTTCAGCCAATCAGTGCTCCTCTTCAGCACTGATTGGCTGAAGAGGAGCCGTTTGAAATTCCCAGCTCCCCTCTTCAGCCAATCAATGCACGGCAGCACTGATTGGCTGCAGAGGAGCCGTTTGAAATTCCCGTCTCCCCTCTTCAGCCAATCAATGCACTGAAGAGGGGAGACGGGAATTTCAAACACCCACTACGCCGAGCAGGTAAGGTATGCTCCAGCGGGGGCCATTGGAGCAGCTGCGCCGGCGGGGGGGGGGGGGGCGATCGGAGCGGGCGATCGGAGCGGAGGTGGCGATCGAGCCGGCACAGGGGTCTGCGGTTGACCGTGGGGCCGGGCTGCGGATGAGCGGGGGGCCGGGCTGCGGGCGCGCGATCTTAAAATTGTTACTCCGACATCGTTAATCGTACGATCGGGCCAATTATCTTTTCGTGTAAACGTAGCATTAGTTCCACTAATGTGAATGAAGCTGTAACATCATGTACAACATGAGGACAGATGGTGCTGTTTTTGCAAGAACATGACTGTGTTTTTACTAATCCTGGAACTGTAGCTCAACTCCTATTCACTTAAACTGGAGCTGGGCTGCAGTTATACATCACCACTGCTTCAAAATAAAATCTAGGTGCGTCTTATGATCAGGTGTGTCTTATAAAGTGAAAAATACGGCAAGTAAATATATAAGGCTATTACTTTAGCCAATGTATAATCTTTATAGAGTTTAGGGGATGACTGTGATTTAAGCTTGGAATTTCCAATAAGATTTTTTATACTGTGTTTTATTCTTCTCTTATAGTATTGAATAGATGATATGGCACTTTTAAATATTTGTATTAAAGAAAGCAGAAGCTTTTCCTAGCAAAATCAGAAGCTATAATGTGCTACTGTAAGAAAGAAAGCAGTTTAGCTATACCATCTGGTGAGCAGAAGAAACATACTAATTAATCAAAATTTATTTGAAATTAAGATTGTGACAGGAAATGGGAATTGAAATGGTGAAAGGTAACAGTCTAACAGAATATGCTGGCACTATATTCACAAGTAAATTACCGTAGTATTAAAAAATATACTCATTTTCTCAGAGTCTGCCGTGAATTCTGTATAGCTCTAATGCAGTGGTCTTCAAGCTTTCTTACTTTGAGAGCCACATTCAGTGCTGAGAAGGTTGTGAGCCACACTGAACGTGTACAGATCATACAAGTCATATAACTGATGTAAAACAGAAAACTGAAAACTATTCCAAATAACAGTGCAGTCTAGGCATAACACTTTAACTTAAAGTGACAATGTCACCTCCTTTTTGCATTATGACTGCTCTACACAGGTGTAGTGATGGAGGGGGCGTGGCTAAGTGGCGCTTTGGTCGTGAAGCCCCGCCCAGGTATCCCTATCCCAGATGATTAAAGATCCCTTTTTACTGGAGCAAGCTCCATGACGTTTGATATAAAATGAGGTATTAAAACTGCTAAATTTACCCTTGTGTAGAGCAGTTATAATGCAAAAAGGGGGTAACAGTATCACTTTAAAAAGGTACTCTGGGCTGGGGAGGGGGTGGATATAGAAGCCACTGACCACTTACCTTTCCGGTTCCAGCACCGAGTCCTGGATTGAGCCGCCCCATTCTCCCGTCCAGCTGCTGATTCCTGGTCTGAGCTGCGGCTTGAGACGTGACGTCTCAAGGCAGTTCAGCCATTTAGCGGTCGTAGTGGAGTCCCGCTTCTACGGGCACCTGTTATGTGGCGGTGCAGTCCCCCTAACTAGTTTGAAGGTTTGCATATACACATAGGGGGATATTTATGAAGTCCGGCGTTTTTTACGTCAGGCTTACAAAATGTTCCCGCAGCTCCAGAGCTCAGGGGATTTATGTAGAGGCGCATTGCCTCCCGATCGCACGAAGCCCGTCCCTGCGAAAATTTTGAAACCTACGTCAGCTTAGAGCCGCAGCTTCTCGGGATGCTCAGAGACAAGGAGCAAGGGGGGCCGTGCGGCCCCCCTAGCGTAGCGGTCGGGGGGCGGGGGGCGGCGGGCCCGGCGGGCCCCCCCCCATGTCTCTTAGGGTCCGGGCCCCATACGGCAGTACCACTTGTACTGCCCTATCGGCGGCCCTGTGTATACTATCAGATTGTTATCACAGATGACATGTGACCAGGGATTGTATACTATCAGATTGTTATCCCAGATGACATGTGACGAGGGGTTGTATACTATCAGATTGTTATCGCAGATGACATGTGACCAGGGGTTGCTGCTTGCCCAGGATCTAGAGACATTTATGAACACTAATTTTTAAAAAGACAAAAAAAAGTCTATTTATCTAATCCATACATACATGTATAAATTATAGGAAAGATGACAGGCCTTGAGGCCACACCCCTTGACAATAAGCCTCACCCACTCTGCCTATATTATAATCCATTTAACGCTGCCTTAGTATTATACACTCACTACACAGGGCAGCTGTGACAGTTATGATGACATCACAGATCACATGATGTAACAACTGACACTCAGTGTAAACAACTCCAATCCTGAACCTGGAGTCACTGGAGCCTGACAACTGGAAGAGGATGAGTCCAGGTATGTAGCTCTCCCCTAATGACACATTGTTTAGCCAGAAGGGGGAAATTGCTCTATTTATGCCCAGAAATCTCAACAAATAGACTTGGGTGATGATGGTTCCTCAAGCTGATGGTCAGAACTATTCTTCACAGGATCAAAACATTTCCTGTGGTCCTGTGATCCTATGTACAATGTGCACACCTGGGCAGTGTTATCACCCCAAAGAGCACAAAGTATGCCATGTGTGAACCCCGCCTTACAGGAGTGTCCCCCTCTAGCTAAGGATTCTCTATTGATTGGCTGCCTCTCCAGGACACGTGGTATTACAGGGCCCATTGACAAACATAAGGCTGACAATTCCATGATGCCCCATTGTTGAGGAGCTTTTCTGATAATGTTTTGTTTGCATTTTTTACCAAAAATCTAATAGAAAAAATGCTATTATTCTCTGTTGTCAGCTCTTTCTTATCCTGTTGGATCAGGGGTTGACCAGGAACTTATAGTATACTGCATGACATTATGTCACATCACAAGGTTTATACCATCATAGACACCTTATGACATCACAAGGCTTATACCATCATAGACACCAGATGACATCACAAGGCTTATACCATCATAGACACCTCATGACATCACAAGGCTTATACCATCATGGACACCAGAGGACATCACAAGGCTTATACTATCATAGACACCTCATGACATCACAAGGCTTATACCATCATGGACACCAGATGACATCACAAGGCTTATACCATTATAGACACCTCATGACATCACAAGGCTTATACCATCATAGACACCAGATGACATCACAAGGTTTATACCATCATAGACACCAGATGACATCACAAGGCTTATACCATCATAGACACCTCATGACATCACAAGGCTTATACCATCATGGACACCAGAGGACATCACAAGGCTTATACCATCATGGACACTAGAGGATATCACAAGGCTTATACCATCATAGACACCTCATGACATCACAAGGCTTATACCATCATGGACACCAGATGACATCACAAGGCTTATACCATCATAGACACCTCATGACATCACAAGTCTTATACCATCATGGACACCAGAGGACATCACAAGGCTTATACCATCATGGACACCAGAGGATATCACAATGCTTATACCATCATAGACACCTCATGACATCACAAGGCTTATACCATCATAGACACCTTATGACATCACAAGGCTTATACCATCATGGACACCAGAGGACATCACAAGGCTTATACTATCATAGACACCTCATGACATCACAAGGCTTATACCATCATAGACACCAGATGACATCACAAGGCTTATACCATCATGGACACCAGAGGATATCACAAGGCTTATACCATCATAGACACCAGATGACATCACAAGGCTTATACCATCATGGACACCAGAGGACATCACAAGGCTTATACCATCATAGACACCAGATGACATCACAAGGCTTATACCATCATGGACACCAGAGGACATCACAAGGCTTATACCATCATAGACACCTCATGACATCACAAGGCTTATACTATCATAGACACCAGATGACATCACAAGACTTATACCATCATGGACACCAGAGCATATCACAAGGCTTATACCATCATAGACACCAGATGACATCACAAGGCTTATACCATCATGGACACCAGAGGACATCACAAGGCTTATACCATCATAGACACCAGATGACATCACAAGGCTTATACCATCATGGACACCAGAGGACATCACAAGGCTTATACCATCATAGACACCTCATGACATCACAAGGCTTATACTATCATAGACACCAGATGACATCACTTGTAGAATATAGAAAATTCTAAACCTGAACCATCTTTTCTCACTTGACAGATTGAAGAGGAAGAGTCCAGACCTGGAGCTGAGCCCTATGCCACATCCTGGAGCTGGGGCAAGTGCACAGAGGAATCCACAAGATGTCCACTTTTGGATATCATTGTGGATTTCCACTCATTGTGCTGTGGATTGTACCTGCACAGATTTGCTGGTATAATCCACACTTTTTGTCCAGTATAAAATGTAGTGTATGGTCAACTTTAATAGCAGAATATTTATTGTATATTAGATTGTAAGCTCTTTGAGGCATCTCATTTACATAGAGTGTATGCGTCTGTTGTGTGTGGTGAAAACGTTGGCTCGCAGCAGTAATGTGTGGGCCCTGGTGTGAATGGCGGCCGCTGTGATTATAATGGCGGATGTACATAGAGAATAAGCTTTGAGTGTAAGCTCTTAAAGGATTTATCCAGCGCTACAAAAACATGGCCACTTTTTCCCCTCTCTTGTGTCAAGTTTAGGTGTGGTTTGCAATTAAGCTCTATTTACTTCAATGGAAATGAGTTTGAAACCCCACCCAATCTGGACACAAGAGTGGGGGAAGAGTGGCCATGTTTTTCTAGCACGGGATAACCCCTTTAAGCTGACCATACACATTAAATAGCTGTCAGATGAATGTTCTTTCAGCCAGCAGATTTCACCCTCATTCACTAGGTGGATGCTCAGCTTCACATGGATGTTCGGCTTGGCAGAGTGTTCATGTGTTCTGAATGGGGATAGGTAAGCTGCTGCCAGACTCTTTTGGTGGTGTTTTATGACACTTAGAACAAAAAGATCAGGCAGTTAAAAATCCAACATGCCTGATCCTTCACTCTTAATATCATCTGTTAGGGCCTTTTCACACTGAGCAAAATCGGCAAATTCTGTAGTGGAACTCTTCTCCACAGAATCCCGCCTGCCTCAATGTCAAAAAGTGTCTCTATGGGAGGGCTCACAGGCCCTCACATAGAGACACTGTATGACACTAAGGCAGGTGGGATTCTTCGGCGGAGAGTTCGATTTTGCTCAGTGTGAACAGGCTCTAAGGGGGGAGTCGGGAGGCCTTCATACACATTAGACAGTTGGTCAGTTGTACCATAATCTAATGTGTATTAGGGGCAGGGTATCTGTTGTGTGTTAGATTGTAAGCTCTAAGAAGCAGGACATGTATATTAGAGTGTAAGCTCTTAGGAGCAGGGCATGTACGGTATATTTTGTATATGTTGATTTTATGTATTTCTCGCTCTTTCTCTCTCCATATAAAGCAACATGCAGCAGGCCAAATGGGATCCAGGGAGATATCCGATCGCCACTTGTGGGGTCAGGAAGGAATTTTTTCCCCCCCTGAGGTACAACTCTCCGGGGATTTTCTTCGCCTTCCTCTGGATATTTTGGTCCGGCGGCTCTTAATTCAGGTCAATGACCATGGTGAGTTTTGTGGTCCCCACCAGGCCTGACCTGAGAGTCACTGTGACCATGTTTAGTGTAATAAAGGCCGGTGAAGTTTTATTACAATGTTGCATAAAAAAAATAAATAAAAGAATTCTAAAACATATGTGATGTGTCCTGTGTGTTTTAACTGGTGATCAGGATGAGAGGGATCACTGCCACTCAATGCTCCAGAACTAGATGTAAACATGGCTGCTCATCCAGTGTATATTAAAATGTCGTCTCTCCTAAACACATGGATCAAAGTCTATTGGGGGGGGGGGGAGGGGCGTCTTCATATAGCAGATCACAACGGTGGAGCCCTTTATGAACCGAAAGATTACTTCACGCGGCATGAATTCTATCGCTGCAGAGATAGTCCTTGAGAGTACTATTCTAATTTTGAAGGGAGTTACCCTATGCACACTAAGTATAGGGCTTTCCTCAGGGGTGGGGCCAGGTATAGGTGGAGTAGGCAGCTACCTAAGGTGCAGTGGCAAGGGGGGCACATTATGATTATGGCTTCACTGATAATAATAAGAAGGGGTGGGCCAGCTCAGAGCGGATCAGTGCTAGGGGGGCAGTAGTCACACCTCAGTGCTCTAACTGGCCTACCAGATGAAGAATTATACTTTAAACTGCATGTAAACAGCTCAGAGGATGATAGTAAGAGACATACCTTCCTCTACAGTGTCCTGTGCACTAAAGGGGGCTATCAGCAGGTTAGATTTGTCTAACCTGCTGATTGTTTCTCTTTAACATTATTATGTAATACTGCTTCACTAAGGAGTGGAAAGGATGCTAATTTAAAGAGACTAGAATTTTATCTCTTTAATTTATATACCATCTGTGTTACCTTAATACTGGCCATTGTTAGGACCACGCGTATTGTACTCTAAAAGAAAGTATATGAACCATGGGGTCAACCATTGGGTCCTATATAGGTATTCAGAGCCAACTGCAGAGGTTTTTTTAATACTGCATTCCCAAATGATGTTGATGAAAGGGTTAAAGGACTATTCTAAGGTTTGCAGGTACCTGAAAACTATATACACTGGAGCAGGAGCTGCTCCTGTCACTTAAATTTAAACGCTGTGGTCACGGCGCGATTGCAGCGTTTAAGGGGTTACTGGTGGGCAGCCGTGCGATTGTGGCAGCCCGCCATTGAGAGTGAGGGCCTGGCTGCAGATAGAAGATGGTCCTCACCGGCTATGGAGCGAGCTCAGCTACTGAGCCTGCTCCATAGCCCGGGACCCCAGCAGGGCATACATTTAAGTCCTCCTGCGCCAAGGCCCAGGCAGCGGGGGCATAAATGAACACCCGTGGTCGTTAAGGGGTTAAGGCAACATTTACAGGCCCTGATACCATATTTGTTACTTCTCGTGATTTTCGGAAGAAAGAAAATGCCTGATAGGGTAATAGGCCCTACTTTCCTAAGCTTACTAGGGGCCAGGATGTTTTTTAGAAAGCATGATCTCATTAAGGTAATAGCTAGTCTTGTGAGTATTACTTCTTTGAGGAAAGGGTTATGCACGAGACTGTTCCAAGGTCTATTGAGAATACATTTTATTGCCTTATCGTCTGAAGAGAAAGTGGTAATAAAGTTCAACCCCAAATCAGAAGTGTTGTTGTCCTTCTTCCTACCAGATTGGAGGCATTGTTTTTGAGTTTTGGCTCTCAACTAGGGATTTTTGATGATTGAAACAGAATATTTTTTGGAGATTAATCTTTTTTTGAGGACTTTGCTCTGAATCTTGAAGTCCCGCACGGTGGAACAATTGTGACGAATACACTTAAACTATCCAAATGGTATATATTGATCCATTTCCTATAGTGGGAACTTGCATAATGTAAACAGCTATTTCCATCTACAGGTTTGAGGTATCTTTTGTTTAGGATGTGGGTATCTTGATGAAAAACAATGATGTGTAAGAATTCAGCATTATTGTGAATGATGTTATGGGTGAATTGAAGGCCCTAGGAGTTCTTGTTGATGTCCTCAATGAAGCCACTGAGTTCTGTTTCAGACCTATCCCAAATGATGAAAACGTCATCAATATATTTCCGGTATAAAATGCACTTCTGAAAGAGGGGACGCAAGTAGATGTATTCATTCTCAAATAGGCCCACCAACAGGTAAGCGAAAGTTGGTGCACATTTACTCCTTATAGCGGTCCACCATTCCTGTTTGAAAATACAGTCATCAAATTTTAAAATGTGTTTCAGAATGAAGGCAATGCAGTCTAGAATAAACTCTGCTTGAACAGAAGGCAATCATGAATCTAGTTTGAGAAAATGTGAAATGGCTTTGATCCCCAAATAATGATCAATAACTGTATATAGGAAGGATATGTCCATGGCGAGAAAGATGTAGTTGTCCTTCAATGGTATTTCTGTAATGATTTCGATAAAGTGTGATGTATCTTGAGTTTTGGCGTGGTTTTGCAGATTGGGTATCCACATATTGTAAGAGGTTACTGGTAAGTGAGTTGGTATAATAGGTCTGCCTGGAGGTTGTAGTGGGTTTTATGAACCTTGGGGAGGAAGTAGAACAATGAAAGTAAAGGTTCAGTAACGGTGAGAAATTGGAACTCCTTTTTGCACAGGACCCCTGGTGAGAACCCCTCTGAGATTAGTTGTGGCCCTGGATGTAGCTTGATAGGGGATTGGAAGCAAGGGGCTTGTAAAATGTTGTGTCTGATAGCAAGCAATAGATTTCAGCTACATAATCCTCACGATGCAGAATGACAATGTCTCCACCTTTGTCTGCTGATGTTGGATGAGTCCTTGGAGGGAGTTTTCAGAGCCTTTCTCTCAGTGTAATGGGTAATTTGGCATGTATTGGTAAGTAGTTGTTCAAGCTAAGCTAAGACAAGGGATGAGGAAGTTTCCAGATAGTTCCCCCTACTGTATAAAGCAGTGCTTCTCAAATAGTGAGGCGGGCCTCACCAGTGAGGCGCCCCCTAGTTGTTGGTGGGGCCCAGCTGATGAGCCAGTATTCTCAAAATTAACAATGATCTGCACAGTCTTTTTGCTTTTTGCAAAAATCTCCACTTTAGCAACATTATTAATTTATTTTGTACTTAATTTAGTAGTATCTAGTATGGGAGCCAGGTGAAAGGTAGCCCTAGCATTATTTTTAGCTTTTAAATGGACTTTCACTAGAGATGGTGAGGCCCAGGCACCCTCTTAGTCAGTCTGGTGAGGCCCAGGCATTGCCTTGGTCTGCTAGGTGAGGCTCCAGTGGCAATAGTTTGAGAAACACTGGTATAAAGGGTAAAAGAATGATTAAGGTTTACTCCACCGTCTATAGATGGAGGGATCAGGTTTGTAGAAGTGGCAGGAGTATCAGCTCTGGCAGAGTTTTGATGATTTTTTATGTTACAAAAAAAGCTTTTTAAGGTGGGTTTGCGAATATAAGCATTTAGATCCAGGAATGGCTCAAAGTTGTTAGTCCTAGTCGTGGGACAGAAAGAGAATCCCTTTGTAGTATATCCTCTTCTATTTTGGACCTGTTGTGTCTAGAGAGGATGAAGATTTTTACCCTGTCTACTGCCTTAGGGCCCTATTCCACAGGACAATTATCGTTCGCATAATCGTTAAATAGTTCTGAACTAAGCGATAATCATTCCATTGAATAGCATTTAACAATTAAACGACGAACAAGAAATCATTGATCGCTTAAGGAGACCTGGACCTATTTTTATCGTTGCTCGTTCGCAAATCGTTTACATGGAATAAGACGTTGTTTGGTTGTTCGCAGTAGCGACGAACACAGTATCGACGAATGCAATAGCGACGACAAGACGAGCACAAGAACGATCATAAGTAACGATCATCGTTCCGTGTAATTGGGTAAACGATTTCAGGTTGTTCGCAATATCGGTCGTTTGAGATCTTTTATTGGTAAGGATTATCCGAACAATAATCATCCCGTGGAATAGGGCCCTTAGATTTGGATTGGAACTGAGAAGATTGGTTTTGTTTCGCTTGTCTCCTTTATTGAATGCCTCCTCTGGTTCCTCACTGGTGAGTGAATCTGAGTCTGATGGACTTGTGGAGGAAGGCCTAAAAAGGGATGTTGTCAATGCCCCTAACTCCCAGTATGAATTAGGACTGGACATGTGTTGTGGTGTTGAGTGGTGTCAAAAGTAACAGTCAGGAGATGGTGGAGAATGAGTAGGTGTCAGGATGGGCCAATTGTTGGCGAGGGTATCCAGTAAATCCTGGGGAATCTGATTCAGGTCACCTGGGTAGAAGAACAGAACACGGAAGAAGCATAAGGAGTGGGAGAGGAGACAGGACAGGAGAGGGGACAGGTGAATATAGGAGGGCATATACAGCGAATGATGAAAAGGAATTCCTCCTGCATAGCGTATCCAGACATGCAGTTGAATGTACCAAATGCAGCTTTGTCCCTTCTCATATAACCCCCATTGAACATTTTCCAGCAGGTGGTCAGAGATTCCAGACTCTCCACAAAAGGGAGAATATCTGGATCTATAAGCTGAAATTACTTATCCCCCAAGGACTAAACGAACACAAAGAAAAGTTTTCTAGTGTGGTATTCTATCTGTATGTGTCTTGTTATCACAAGTGGCCGGTACACATGTATGCATTATCTCATACTTTTATTTCCTCCTGCATATATGGGGACTTTTTTATCATTTTTATACAATTACAAATGTTTCTTTAAAACATCCATGCAGTGGCGTAACTACCAGGGTCGCAGCGGTCGCCCCAATCACTCTTGTGACCGCAAGCATTGTTTTGCTTGCGGTCAAACGAGGCCGACTTTGTCTGCCCCCGGATCATGCGCTGCTGCCGGGGGTGTCGCGTCCTATCCCTGGCAGCGTGCGCATCATAGAGTTCCCTGTGCGCCTGTTTCCTCCAGCACAGGGAGCGCACATTAGAAACGCTCCCTGTGCTGGAGGTCCCAGCCTCGGCGCACAAGAAACTCTATGATGCGCACGCTGCCGGGGATAGGATACGACACCCCCGGCAGCAGCGCATAATCCGGGGGCAGACGGAGGCTGAAGAAGGAGAGGATCGCCGGGGGAAGCGCGTTGTTAGGTGAGGGGGGAGAAGGGACCATCTATAAGGGGGGGAGGGGACCATCTATAATGGGGGGAGAGGGCACCATCTATAAGGGGGGGAGAGGGGACCATCTATAAGGGGGGAGAGAGGGGACCATCTATAAGGGGGGGGGGAGGGGACCATCTATATAAGGAGGGGGGAGAGGGGACCATCTATATAAGGAGAGGGGAGAGGGGGCCATCTATAGGAGGGGGCCATCTAAAAGGAGGGGAAGGGGCCATCTATAGGAGGGGGCCATCTAAAAGGAGGGGAAGGGGCCATCTATAGCAGAGGGGGCCATCTATAGGAGGGTGGTAGAGGGGGCTATCTATAGGGGGGGCAATATATAAGGGGGGAAGGGGCCATCTATAAGGGGGGCCACATAGGGGGAGAGGGGGCAATCTATAAGGAGGCTACATCGTAGGGGGCATATACTATAAGGGGGATACACAGAGGGGGACCATCTATAAGGAGGCTACATATAGGGGGGAATACACTATAAGGGGGTCACATAGAGTCAGCCTACCCACTAAATGAGGGCACAAAGGGGCCAATACAAATGTGCAGTGTGTAGAAAGATGAGGATGGTGCCAGAATGAGGAGCCTAATATGTCTGTCTGACAGATTCTGTGGATTCGTGGCTCGGAGAAGTTCTTATGATGGCCCAGGACGGATGGAGAAGAAGATGAAAAGGGAAGAACTCCAATCAGAGAAGACGCCCTCTGTAAGTCACCTGATGTAACTGCACTGTGATGTATACGGTGTACAGAACCTGTGTGGAGCTGCGTCCACCTCTATATGACTGGATGCGGTGATAAGTGTACAGTGGATGTTATTCAGTAGCAGCGCTGGTGTTAGTCAGTAGCAGCAGTGGTGTTAGTCAGTATGTGGTGGTATTAATAGCAGCGGTGGTGTTAGTCAGTATGTGGTGGTATTACTCAGTAGAAGCGGTGGTGTTAGTATGTGGTGGTATTAGTAGCAGCGGTGGTGTTAGTCAGTATATGGTGGTATTACTCAGTAGCAGCGCTGGTGTTAGTCAGTATGTGGTGGTATTAGTCAGTAGCAGCGGTGGTGTTAGTCAGTAGCAGCGGTGGTGTTAGTCAGTATGTGGTGGTGTTAGTAGCAGCGTTGGTGTTAGTTAGTATGTGGCGGTGTTAGTCAGTATGTGGTGGTGTTAGTCAGTATGTGGTGGTGGTGTTATTCAGTAGCAGGGTAGGTGTTAGTCAGTATGTGGTGGTATTAGTCAGTAGCAGTGGTGGTGTTAGTAGCAGCGGTGGTGTTAGTCAGTATGTGGTGGAATTATTTGTTACTTGCTATCTGGTACAGTGTTTTATTGGTCTTAGTATACAGGATTTGGTAAGTAACAGTATGGCGGTAATATGTATGGTGATTATATTTTCTCTTCCTATATGCTTGTGTTATTATATATATATACACCAATAGCATCACTTGGTCGTGAAAGGAGGGGGGGGGGGCAAGTTGACCTCTTGCCCCAGGGCCCAGGAGTCATTAGCTACGCCCCTGCATCCATGTATGCTTATTGGTATAATGTTGCCTCACGCTTATATGTGCATACGTTGCCCACACATGGATGCTCTTGTTTCACTTAGCATCCTCCCTCAGGTGTCACTTGAACTACTTATTATGCATTGATTCATCAATGTGCTTGTGTCACCATATTATCATTTAGTAAAGCACTGTTTATATCCACCATAATCATTATTGCCATCCATCTACTTCACCTGTTATTAGTCACACTTCTTATGTACACATACCTAATACCCTGAAGTTGCATTTTATTGGTCTGTATGCCGTTAACCTTTCATATTTCCTACAAGTGCCACTTGTGGGGATACTAGGAAATTAGCACAACACCAAGGGCGCTTCCTGGTGTAGTATTTGCAAAAGATAAGGAGCATGGATCGTATATAAAGATCCCACTCACCTTGCTAGCCTGTGCAATCAATAGGCACAACACTAGTATCCGCTTAAGTGTAATAGAAGACAACAATCCGCCGACATGCACGATGTTGGCTGATCGTTGTCTTTCAACATCTAGATAGCATCGATATGCTGCCGTCGCTCCGTTCAATCTTCTATGGCTTGCCCGGATGATCTAGCAATCACCCGGGCAGCAAAAACTGCGGCTTTGGGGGATATATATATATATATATATACTCATTAATTGGATATTATATTGTATATTCTCTCTCTCTATATATATATATATATACAGTGGTGCCTTGGATTACGAGCATAATTCGTTCCGGGACCGTGCTTGTAATCCAAATCCACTCTTAAACCAAAGCAAATTTTCCCATAAGAAATCATAGAAATGCAGACAATTGGTTCCACACCCCAAAAATAGAATATGTGATATAAGTTACTGTGCAGTAATGGAGAGGATAGGAAACACAAGGGCTGATAGAGACTGCAAAGAGCATGAAGGAATGACCAGGGCAGATGTGGGCACATACATGCAGCGCTCTCTGCCCCGGCAGAGAGGGGTTACAGCTATGGAGAGATTGCCTCCACAGTCCTGGCCCCTGATGTAAGCCCCAGCCTGAAGTATATCTGCCATGATTAGGAACGTGAGGGAGACTTCCTGGGTCAGAGTACAGTGCTGTAGACCCCGCTATGCAGACCATGCCCATCCCCCACTCCGCCTCCCACCCAGTACAAGTAGCTCTTAAACCAAAGCTCTTAAACCAAACCTCCACAGTCCTGTCCCCTGATGTAAGCCCCAGCCTGAAGTATATCTGCCATTATTAGGAAAGTGAGAGAGACTTCCTGGGTCACAGTACAGGGCTGTAGACCCCGCTATGCAGGCCATGCCTCTCCCCCCCTCCCGCTCCCACCCAGTACAGGGAGCTCTTAAACCAAAGCAATGTTCTTAAACCAAGTTACAATTTTGAAAAACTGTGAGCTCTTAAACCAAAACACTCTTAAACCAAGTTACTCTTAAACCAAGGTACCACTATATATATATATATATATATATATATATATATATATATATATATATATTTATTGCCCCAGTAGCCAGAATCCTGCTCCACACTGACGAGGGGCAAATACCCCGAACCTGCAGTCTGTGGATGGATGCCTAGCCTTGGTAACCCTTGTCTTATGTCGTTATACTCGCCACAGAGTTAGACTTTGACTCACAGGGGCCACTAGGGTCGGACTGGGCCACCAGGGGACCGGGGAAACCCCCGGTGGGCCCCGAGCAGGAGTAGGCCCCGCCCCCCAGTCAGGGAACACGCAGCGGGGGCCCCCGGGCCCCCCGTGCTCCTGGGGGGCCCACTCAGCCTCCGATTGCCGGCCCGCACCTTCCCTTTTAACTGCAAGCGATCGCAACGATCGCTTCCAGTTAAATCAAGCAGTGTTCCCATTGACAGGGCGAGAAGCCATAGGCTTCCCGCCCTGTCATCACGCTTGTGACCGCAAGCAGCGTCTTGCTTGCGATCACAAGCGTGCCGGTGCCGCCGCCACCCGGACAGATGAGCAGCTGCTTTTCCCGGCAGCGTCATCCCCACTGAGCTCTGTGCGCGGTCCGGCAGCTGGGACTTCCGGTTCACGTAGCGCATACCGGAAGTCCCAGCCGCTGCAGCGCGCACGAGCTCAGTGTTGATGGTGCTGCCCGGGACCAGGAGCTGCTCATCTGTCCGGGAAGAGAGAAGAGACGCGCAACCGGCGGGGGAGCGTGGTGACAGGTGAGTTGGGTTTTGTTTTGTTTTTTTTATCATAGGGGGGAGATGGACAACATGGGGGGGCTGGCTATGGGGGAGATGGACAACATGGGGGGGCTGGCTATGGGGGAGATGGACAACATGGGGGGGCTGGCTATGGGGGGAGATGGACAACATGGGGGGCTGGCTATGGGGGGAGATGGACAACATGGGGGGGGCTGGCTATGGGGGAGATGGACAACATGGGGGGGCTGGCTATGGGGGAGATGGACAACATGGGGGGGGCTGGCTATGGGGGAGATGGACAACATGGGGGGGGCTGGCTATGGGGGAGATGGACAACATGGGGGGGCTGGCTATGGGGGAGATGGACAACATGGGGGGGCTGGCTATGGGGGAGATGGACAACATGGGGGGCTGGCTATGGGGGAGATGGACAACATGAGGGGGGCTATGGGGGGAGATGGACAACATAAGGGGGATATCTATATTGAAGGACAACATGAGGGGGCTATATATATGGGGGATGGACAATATGGGGTGCCATTTATAAGGGAAACAACACAGGGGAGGCCATCTATAATGGGGACAACACAGAGGGGACCATATACTGTAAGGGATATATATATATATATATATATATATATATATATATATATTTATTTATTTATTTTTTACATACATACTAGAGATGAGCGAACCTCGAGCATGCTCGAGTCGATCCGAACCCAAACTCTCAGCATTTGATTAGCGGTGGCTGCTGAACTTGGATAAAGCCCTAAGGCTATGTGGAAAGCATGGATATAGTCATTGGCTGTATCCATGTTTTCCAGACAACCTTAGGGCTTTATCCAAGTTCAGCAGCCCCAGCTAATCAAATGCCGAGAGTTTGGGTTCGGATGGACTCGAACCCGAACCCGGTTCACTCATCTCTAATACATACATAGTGTCAGGGCTGCCTACTAATGAGGGTGTAAAGGGGCCAATACAGATGTGCAGTATGTATAGAGATGAGGATGGTGCCAGAGTGAGGAGCCTAATATGTCTGTCTGGCAGATTCTGTGGCTTCGTGGCTCGGAGAAGTTCTCATAATGGCCCAGGGCAAATGGAGAAGAAGATGAAAAGGGAAGAACTCTGATCAGAGAAGACGTCCCCTGTGAGTTACCTGATATATTTGCACTGTAATGTATATGGAGTACAGAACCTGTGTACAGCTGCATCCACCTCTATATGACTGGATGAGATGATGGTGATCTGTGTACAGTGAATCTTATTCAGTAGCAGTGTTAGTGTGTTAGTCAGTATGTGGTGGTGTTAGTCAGTATGTGGTGGTATTAGTCAGTAGCAGTGGTGGTGTTAGTCAGTATGTGGTGGTAATATTTGTTGCTTGTATTCCGGTACTGTGTTTTATTGGTCTTAGTATACTGGATTTGGTCAGTAACAATATAGTGATGGTATTGGTTGTGGTGTGGCGGTAATATTTCCCCCTTGTATACTGGTATTATTGGTAATATTGGTATACAGGATTTGGTCAGTAACAGTATGGCGGTAATATGTATGTGATAATATTTCCCCCTTGTATACTGGTATTATTGGTAATATCACTCTCAGTATACAGGATTTGGTCAGTAACAGTATGGCGGTAATTGTGGCGGTAATATGTATGATGATAATATTTCCCTCCTATATACTGGTATTATTGGTAAAATCAGTCTCAGTCAGTATACAGGATCTGGTCAGTAATAGTATGGCGGTAATATGTGTGGGGATATTTCCTGCCCTGCTGATTAGCAATCATTTGCAACCCTACACTGCCCCATATCACACCGTGTTAATATACTCTTATTAATGTTACCATAGATAAGTGCGGTGGCTGAAGGGTGGGCCCCAAGAATGATTTCCCCTGGTGGGCCCAAGGCACTCCAGTCTGACACTGGGGGCCACCCTGGTGTTTCCCTATTTAGGTCCCAAAGCTCGCAACAGAGTGAGGACCTGAGGGACTACGTATCAGGGTGGTTTGGTGCTCTCCCCACTAGGAGGCACCCCTTGGCAATGGGCTTCCTTCTCTGGAGAGAGGGATATCTGGCTATTCCCGTGTTTTGAGACTCGTAACTGAGGCTCCACGGACCCCTTTTTTGCATATATATATATATATATATATATATATATATATATAAATATACAGTATATTGTTCATCTTACAGATTCAGGCTATGTTCACACTACGTAAGTTTCCAGCCGTAGCGCGTTCCGTGAATAAGCGGCCGGAGACTTACATAGTTTGCGTATAATGGAAAGTATACGAAGTACGGCTGCACAGTTCTCACTACGTACGAACTTACGCCCGGATCGTACGCGGCGGTGTAAAAAATGAACTAGACCATTGTTTGCGGACGAAAATGCCGTAACTTAAGCCCATAGCGTTACATGCGGTCCCGTACGTAGTGGTGATTTCTTCATTTTTGCAGCTTTTTGTGCCCATCCAAAAGGTTCTGTGGGGTGTCCGGGGCTAGGTGAAGATTTCCAAGTAAAAGACCGCTGTCAGATCGTTATGTAGGGCGCTCGGGAAGCGTAAGTAGACTATGGGCGTAAGTTCGCGGTCCGTACGTAGCCGGCCGCAAGTAGCGTAAATCTCCGACCAGAGTTTACCGCGTATATGTCCGGCCGCGAAAATATGCAGCCGGACATATACGCAGTGTGAACATAGCCTCAATCTGTATTTATCAACTCTGCAAATTTGTAACCAATTGTCCCATCCTACTGAACCTACTTAAACCTGCACTGTGACTGTCATTACCATGCTGAGGAAGGAAACCTGCTTTCCTGAAACGCGTCATTGGTGTATTCTTGAATAAAACATTTTTATACCATTTAACACATTCCTGGTCACTTTTTGGGGTAGCGCTGGCAACTTAGTACGGCTTTTAGCGACTTATTTTTTTTTTTTCTCTATGCATGTCTTAGAGACTCACAGGTGACGTCTTCTCTGATAGGAGTAACTCACTTTTCCTTTTCTTTTCTATTGGTCCCAGCCATCATGGTCCCACCCCCTATTTTTTGGTGACACCTTGTCTTCGCAGAATCTGCCAAACATTTCAACTTCTTTGCTCCAGCACCATCTTCACTTCTGTACAGAAACCCCATCACAAGTGCTCCACACTGTAACACTGATCACTTTTTGTCCCCTTTGGCATCCTCCAGTAGGTAATTTCCCTGTTAGTTAGCCCCCCCCAGTAGATAGTATCCCCGTTTAGGTACCCCCGTACACCTGTAGGTAACCCCCCTGGTGGGTACTCCCCCCCCCCCAGTATGTAGTATCCCTCAATGTAGTAGGCATCCCACTATAGGTAATTACCCTGTTATTTAGCCCCCACCCACTAGCAAATAGCATCCCCATGCTAGTTATCTTTCATGGTAGGAAGCACCACCACCACCACCATGTTGCTTTTAGTTAGTGCCCTCTATGTAGGCATACCCCTGTTAGTTAGCGCCCTCCATGTAGACATCTCCCTGTAAAAAAAAAAAAAAAAAAACATACTCACCTAGATGCAGGGCAGCAGATGTCTGGTATCTCCTCTCCCTGCTCTGAGCACAAAAGTGACGTCAGGAGGGGGTGACCTCTTGTTGCCAGAGCCAGAATGCTGCCTGCGGCCCCAAAAGTCATTGCCTCAACAGGGAGCCAATGACTCTTCTCTCTGTCAGTGTTATTGCTTAATTTAACTGTGAGAGCTCATCAGGACCACTCACAGTGAAAGTGCCACTTACAGTACCCAAATCAGGAATGTCCAGCCGGATACGGGACGGCTGGGAGTTATAAGTGTGCTGAAAGTAAAAAAAAAAAAAATAGCGTGACCGGTATATAGTATATGTAGCTAATTTAAAGCTTTAGCTATACAATGGTACTTTGGTTTAAGAGTAACTTGGATTGAGAGTATTTTTTCAAGAAGAGCTCACAGTTTTTCAAAATTGTAACTTGGTTTAAGAGCATTTTCATGGTTTAAGAGCTCCCTATACTGGATTGGAGCGCGAGTGGGGGAGGATCATGATCTGCATAGCGGGGTCTACAGCACTGAACTCTGACCCAGGAAGTCTCCCTCACCTTCCAAATCATAGCAGATCCACTTCAGGCTGGGGCTCACATCAGGGGACAGGACTGTGGAGGTAATCTATTATAGATGTAAGGGTGGGTTCACACTAAGGAATTCTCGTGGATAAACTCAGCGGAATTCCGCCGGCTGTACACTCTCATGGACGCGCGCCTTTCCGCCGGCTCCATAGACACCATTCTATGGGCCGGCTGATTCCACATTCCGCCGAAAGAACTAACATGTCAATTCTTTCGGCGGAATGCGGAATCAGCCGGCCTATAGAATGGTGTCTATGGAGCCAGCGGAAAGGCGCGCATCCCGCTGTTTGTCTGCCCATAAATGTACAGGGCAGGGATCCGCAGCAAATTTGCAGCGAGAAATTCCCTGCGGATCAGTTACGTGTGAACGCACCCTAAGGGTGGTATTACACGGAACGATTATCGTTCGAAAAATCGTTAAATCGTTCGGATTTGAACGATAATCATTCCGTGTAATAGCAGGCAACGATTAAACGACCAACGAGAAATTGTTGATCGTTTAATAGGATCCGGACCTATTTTTATCATTTGATCGTTCGCTCATCGTTCGCATATCGTTCGGTGGAATAAGAATTCACAGCTGAAACGTACGCAATAGCGACGACTAAACGACCGCAAGAACGATCATAAATAACGATCATCGTTTCGTGTACTTAGGCAAATGATTTCGGGTCGTTTGCCTTAGCGGCCGTTTAAGATCGTTTATCGTTAATCGTCGGAAAATTGCTTGGTGTAATAGTACCCTAAGTTCACACCCAGTATATTTCAGTCAGTATTGTGGTCCTCATATTGCAACCTCAACCAAGAGTGGATTGAAAACACAGAAAGGCTCTGTTCACACAATGTTGAAATTGAGTGGATGGCCGCCATATAACAGTAAATAACTGCCATTATTTCAATACAACGGCCGTTGTTTTACAATAACAGCTAATATTTGCCATTATATGGCGGCCATCCACTCAATTTCAACATTGTGAGGACGAAGCCTTTCTGTGTTTTCAATCCACTCCTGGTTTTGGTTGCAATATGAGGACCACAATACTGACTGAAAATATACTGTGTGTGTAAACCCAGCTCATAATCCAAGGCACCACTGTAAATCAGTTTCCCAAACCTATGGCTCTCCAGCTGTTGAAAAAGTAACTCCTAGCATGCCTCCTGGACAGCAAAAGGCTCCCCAAGCATGCTGAGAGTTGTAGTACTTAAACAGTCAGGAAGCCACAGGTCACATTTTGGTTGTCCAAATGGCTGATGGTGGGAGTTGTAGTCCTTCAATGGACAGGAAGCCACAGGTTGGGGAACACTGAGATGTATACATAGAATCAGTGTTCCTCAATTTGTGGCTCTAAAGCTGTTGGAGAACTACAACTCCCACCATGGCTGGTTAGCCAAAGGCTTCCAATGCATGCTAAGAGTTGTAGTTCTTCAATAGCCAGATAGCTACAGGTTGAAGAACATGATCACTTGCCAAAACAGGGCCAGAAGTCCTAAAAGCTAGGAGGTAGGGAGTAGGCCACAACTTCCGAGGTATGTGCTACTTCACACGCAGGAGGAGGCAGCCATATTGACATGACCTGCCGAGCTAGCCGTGCCATGCTGTCTCCTAGATGTGTCTCTGGTCTAGCAGATGGCCAAAAGTCACACAGGAAGCTTTTGTGCCAGATGCACTTATGCATCAGTTATCTAGCATGGAGAGCAGGCTCTGAGGCATATGTAGTCTTTATGGGACATGCTGCCACCACAGATCCCACTACCAGACTATAACATCGTTTTGAGCATTACACTATTTTTCTTGTATGACTGGATTTGTAGATGGCAGATTTATGGTGCGTTCACACCTACAGGATCTGCAGCTGATTTTCTGCAGCAGATTTTATTTAAATAACTGAACACAGCATCAAATCTGCTGCAGATCTGCTGCAGATCCTGTAGGTGTGAACGCACCCTTAAGGAATATTAGCATATTTAGATCTGTAGTACAGAATTTTCAGCTATATTATATCCTTCTTGCTTATAGTAAGAGAGAACTGCTATATAATTTGTTCACCAGAGGCCTTCTGCTGTGTGCTTGTAAATCTGGGCAATCCCTCTTCTGGAAAGGGAAGAAAGCAACACAACAGCCATCTGCTGGTGACTTAGCAGAACACGGTCTGCTTGTTATTCTGCAGAAATGACGTCATAGCCTAATTTCTAAATTTAGCTCAAGCTAGCAGCAGTAAAAATAAAAAGGTCAGTCTGGGAAGGATTCCAGCTTCTATGACCTACTGCACAGTTGGGAAGTTACACTTATCTCAAGGTTCAGTGTTTTAGGCCAAGTCTAAAAAAGCAGATTTGTAAATTGATTTTGTATTCATCTGAAGCCGATATTAGATATAGCTAAGAGTCAGCTACAAAAGATGGATCCCAAGGTGAAATTAAGATGCAGGGTTCTGATGTAACTACATGACTGTATGTAGTATGTTTGTAATGTAAAGGCATGAAAAAATAAAGCCACACAATTGCTGCAGTAGAATTGGCCTTGTGTTACATGAGGACTATGATGTGGATTTTGACATGCACTTAACTCACAGGAAAACGCAAAATATAGAAACTCGTGCTTCTGATGAATCAGGTATAGGCCAACCTGACATTGTTTTACACCAGTCTGTTAAGGGGTTGTCCACGTTTAGGTAAACATGGCTGCTTTCTTCCAGAAACAGCACCTCTGTCCTCAGTATGGGTGTGTCCTGCAGGTGATAAGTACCGGAAGGCTTGAGATTTTTTAATAGAAGTAAATTACAAATCTCTGGCACTTTCTGGCAGCAGATGATTTGAAATATTTTTATTTATTTATTTTGCGGTACCCCTTTAAAGGGAACCAATTAAAGATGATTTGAAATATTTTTATATTTATTTATTTTGCGGTACCCCTTTAAAGGGAACCAATCACCTGAAAAATCGTTATAACAAATATACATCTCCTATAACATATATACCTTTTCTAACACACTTTTTAAACATATATCTATAGAATTGTTTCTTTTTCAGTATACTCCAAAAACATATTTTGATGTATTCCTGTGTGGCATGCTAATGATATCTAGTCATTTGGGTGTTTCTTAAGGGCCAAGTAGTCACAATCCCAGGGCTGGGTTTCACTGTATTCCCACCTCTGTGGGTGTGATTCACAGCCCTGTGTAACGTAATCATCATCCTAAGGTGGGCCTGGCATGGCGTAGCGTTCTGGTGGACATACTGTATGCAGTACAGACTTCCTACAGGACAAATTCAACAAGAGATTGAAACCAAGTTCCCTGACGATACTGAGTGCGGCCATGTCTGCCTTTCTAGGTCGAAGGGTCTTCTTATTCAGGAAGTGAAAGACTTCTCTAAGGCAATTGTCAGACTGAGACCACTGTTAATTAAGCCTGTGGCGTGGAATTGAAGTCTAGTTCTGAAACATCTCTGTTCTCAGCTTTTTGAACCCCTTGAGGAAGCAGATTTCAAGTTTCTTACTCTTAAAACAAGTTTTCTTCTAGCAATCACAAATGTGAAAAGGGTGGGAGAGTTACAGGCCTTTGAGTCAGCAGAACCGTTTTTATGCTTTTCTCCTGGATAAGGCCATTCTACAGCTACTACCATGTTTTAGACCGAAAGTTGCATCTCTTGCAAATTTAAATCAGTCCATAATTCTTCCAATGTTTACTCCACATCAGAAGAAGCAGATTTTTCTTCTCTGGGTGTGGTGTGTTGCCTATAAACTTACCTATCCAAAACAACTGATTTCAGGAAGGAAGAAAATTAATTTATTCTGTACCAAGGTAGATTTAGAGGCAATGTATAAGTACATGCTACAATCTGGCAGAGGGTAGAAGCCCCAGATTCTTGGGAGGGCATTCCACAAAGCGGTGTCCACATCTTGGGTGGAAAGATGTTAAGCATTATTGTTTAGACTCTGTTTAAAATGTGGTAGCAAAGGGCTCTCCCAATGTGGGTACTTCTTGCTAGATGTCCAACCATTGTGAGGCTAACAGGACATAAGGGAAGTTAACATCTTGAATGTTAATGTTTTTTTACCTGAGGCCTATTAGCATTACAAAGTTATGCTTCTTGAAAATAAACTAAGGTCAAAGAGGTCTGGAGCATGTTGTATGTGGGGGTGGAGTTTTTAATTAACGTCATTAGAATTCCTTCGTCCTGTGAGCTCATAGGGGCAAAGACACCCCATCCATTGTTATGCTAATAGGAAAACACATTAACATCCAAAATGTTAACTTCTATAGTACTGTAAATACATATTAGCACATGCATTTATAATTGCACTTTTTAGTGGTATTTCTCACATTAAAAGCCTTTAATAGTGCTATTCAAAGATTTTTTATTGAAGAATGGGAAAAAAAACGCTGCAATTTTTCACATGCGTTTCTTAACACAGAACAGAAAACTAAAAGAGGTCTGTAGGAAAAAAAAATGCTGGGTTAACAAAGGCTGTAGCAATAACATGCTGTGTTTTTCAAAACTGCCACTGAGTCAAAATATGCCCTCAAGTGAGAAAGAAATACATGGTACAAGGTTTTATATTTTATATATCTGGCCAAGCTATTTTATTTTTTTTTTTTAACTAAAACATGTAAAGTATTTCTGCCATTTTTCCCTAAAAACACAGTTGCAGAATTTACCAAGACTGGCATCTTACACATTGATCTTTTGAAAACTCTGGCTTCCATAGGATTTGGCAGATTCATTATGAGTAGAGATGAGCAAACTTGACGAAAGCCTGTATCCATTTTTCCAGGCAACCCTCGGGCTGCATCCACCTTCTCCAGGCAGCAGGATTCAAATGCCAAATGTTAGGGTTCGCCCGTTTGCTAATTACGAGGTGTGTGTCTCTTCATCATTCTATCTGTGCGCAACATGAAGAAATGTAGTTCGAAGCTCGCGAACATTTCTGCTATATTTTATGCCAGTTGTCCAGGTCAAGCATAAACCCACCAGAAAGTAATTTTTTTGTACAAATGAGCTGTGCCCAAAAAGTAGTGATTTTCTTTAAAGGGAACCTGTCACCCCTCGTGCCGGGGTGACAAGCTCCCGACCCCGTTAGAGCCCCCTATACTCACCTAATCCCGCCGGGTCCCGCTTCTGGAGGTGGTCGGGTGATGAAGATCTCAGCTGCTGCAGCCCGGCGCCCGCGCTGAGAGAGGAGTCCAACACCCATAGAGAATGACAGGAGAGTCCAGCGCTCCGTCATTCTCTATGAGCGCTGGACTCATCTCTCAGCGCGCGCGCCGGGCTGCAGCGGCTGAGATCTTCATCACCCAACCACCTCCAGAAGCGGGACCCGGCAGGATTAGGTGAGTATAGGTGGCTCTAACGGGGGGTCGGGAGCCTGTCACCCCGGCACGGGGGGGTGACAGGTTCCCTTTAAGCAAAGACCAGGTATAAAGTGATTGATAAATCCACCTCTATGTGTCAAACCACCTGTATACTGAGGCAAATGGGGCGCCTGAAAGGTATTTCAACTGTAATATTATATAGGTTGTTAACCTGTATTATGACCACAGACATGGATTTGTCAGAGAGTTTTACAATTTAAACCTTCTGGTGTTATGTCATCTCTCCAGGAAAATAACCTATCAGACACCCAAATGCTTGGCTGCAGCAAGATGTACGTCAGATCATCCCTGCAGGAAAAGTGATCCACTGAAGCGGCAGGGTTAATAACTTTTACATTTGAGAAACTCTCAGACAACCCTTTAAGACAAACCTATAAAAAAATAGATGAAAACAATTATCATATATCATAGATAAAAATAATGTTCATGTGCAGTGCCAAAAATGTACAATAAAATAAATTAAATTAATCAAAGCAGACACGTCAGAGATAACACGCAGGGAATTCTTTAAAAATAACTTGCAATCTACAAATCCCCACCCAATCCTATCCCATATTATGTCAACACAAGATACACAATGAGAAAACTCCCTGCCAATAGAAGTGTGCAATGTTAAAGGGGAACTAATGGAAACGAATCTCACCTGCTGATATATCCCTACTGTGCATGGGGCACTGCTGATAAAAGTATGTCTCTTACGGTGCGTTTACAGACAGATTTATCTGACAGAATTTAGAAGCCAAAGCCAGGAATGGATTTGAAAAGAGGAGAAATCTCAGTCTTTCCTTTTTGACCTGATCTCTGTTTATAGTCTGTTTCTGGCTTTAGCTTAAAAAATCTGTCAGATAAATCTTTCTGTGTAAACGCACCATTACCTTCAGGCTATGTTAACACTACGTAAAAGTACGGCCGTTGTCGCCTACTTAAGTACCAGAACGGCCGGTCTAATAAGACGTGTGAACATGGCCTCATCCTCAGCAGTTTTAGGCTATGCTCATACAGTCATAATGATGGCTGTTTTTTGTGGACGGCTGTCATTTAGCAGCAAATAACGTCCGTCCACTAAAAAAAGTCTGTCATTATGGACAGAGAGTAAAGTGCACTAGTGATCACATCTGCCCACCATACCTACAAATCATAGTAAAATAGAATCCAGTACATTTATTTTGTTATATTTTTATTAACAACTGAAAGACAAAGCTGGAAGACTACAGACAATAACCATAGTGGCCATCCTTTCTGTGGGTGCTGTCTGATGGACTGGGGGTCACCTCCTCTAGTAAAATAAAAACACAAGTGTTAAAGCAACTCTGTGCCCACAATCTGACCCCCCCCAAAACCACTTGTACCTTCGGATAGTTGCTTTTAATCCAAGATCTGTCCTGCGGTTCGTTCGGCAGGTGATGCAGTTATTGTGCTAAAAAAATACTTTTAAACTGGCAGCCCCGTGCCAAACGGGAGTATCTGTGCCCTAACTTTGCACAACCTCTCTGTCCCTCCTCCCCACCCTCTTCATCATTAGGAATGCTCCAGGCAGATTAGGGCAAAGTTAGGGCACAGATACTTCCGTTTGACACAGGGCTTCAAGTTTAAAAGTATTTTTTAGGACAATAACTGCATCACCTGCTGAACGGACGACAGGACAGATCTTGGATAAAAAGCAGCTATCTGAAGGTACAAGTGGTTTGATGGTGGGGGGGGGGGGGGTCAGATTATGGGTACAGAGTGGCTTTAAAGTGTCACTGTCGTGAATTTTTTTTTGCAGAAATCAATAGTCCAGGCGATTTTAAGAAACTTTGTAATTGGGTTTATTATCCGAAAAATGCATTTTTATCATGAAAAAGCAGTTTGAAGCTCTCCCCCCTGTCTTCATTGTTCTCCTATGGAGAGAGCTAAAGAAAAGACCAAAACAGGACAACAAAGAGTTAATCTACAAATCCCTCACGGGATATCTCCTGTGACAGTCACCAGTGACCTGTCTGAGCTCAGATTACAGCTGTCACCCAGCTCCGTGCCTGTAATCCTCTGTTATCTGCTTTCTGCTGCCGGCTAACTCCCTCCTTCCTCCTCCCCCCTCCTCTCTCCCTAGAGCAGACAGGGTACGACTCCTGCAACAAGTCACAATTTTCAGATTTTTTGGAGTGGATGAAAAAAAGAGGAAGGAGGGGGGACCTGGAAAAAGGCTTTTTACATGCAGATAATGGCAGATTTGGCTAATAAACCCAATTACAAAGTTTCTTAAAATCGCCTGGACTATTGATTTCTGCAAAAAAAAAAAAAAAAAAAAAAAAAATACGACAGTGACTCTTTAACCCTTTAACCTCTTAAGGACCCATGACGTACCGGCACGTCATGGATCACTGTCACTTAAGGACCCATGACGTGCCGGTACGTCATCCCTTTAAACGGGCGCCGCGGCCGGCCGGGTCCCGATCGGGGGAGATAGCCTGCTATAATACATAGCAGGCCATCTCTCCCTGTCGGCATGGAGGGTTGTTAACCCCCCCCATGCCGACGATCGCCGCTATTGGCTGATAAGCCCATAGCGGCGATCGGAACCTTTCCGGGCCATCGGTGGCCCGATGACCCGGAAAAAAATGGCGGTCGGTGCTGTCCGAGGACGGCACCGACCGCCATTACTGTAAAAAGTAATGGTGGTCACGGTACCACCGTCCCGATCGCCGTGAACGGCCGGCCAGCCGGCCGGCCGTTCACGGCGATCAAAGTCCCCACAAGTAATAAATACCTGCTCCGGACCCCTCAGCTAGGTAGCTGAGGGGTCCGGAGCAGGTATTTGTACATTACTCACCTGTCCCGGGGTCCTGATCGGCGTCTTCCGGGTTCCCGGCGTCCACTTCCTCTTGTTGGGACTTCGGCTTCTTCCGTGAGTCCCGATCGTCTCTTTCCGGCTCCAGCGTCGTCTATTTTCGTATTTTTCCGGCTCCAGCGTCGTCTATTTTCGGATCTTGCGCTCTGCTGCCCCCTAGCGGCTGATAAGTGTAATACACGTATCAGCCACTACAGGGATGTTCAGAATGTAGTAAAAAAAAAAATTTTTTTCCCAATTTTTTTTTTTTCTATTTTCCGCACCCTATCGCCGCTGAGTGTTGATCAGCATCGCACGAAAGTGCGCTGCTAATCAGCAACTCCTCCTTTTTGGCGTAGGGTGTTTTTTTTTTATATCCTACTGCCACGGTCTGCTTATAAGTGCCGAACATAAGTGCGGCATTCATCAGCAACACCATTTTTGGCGTAGGTTTTTTTTGTATACTTACTGTAAAAAACACGTAAAAAAACACTACATTACACCACACTACATTGAATAAAGTTTTACACTACACCACTACATACCCCATATACCAATCCCCATATAAAGATGGCCCCCAGGGTGTTTTCGGTGTCGGACGCATACATTATTATTGCCTCCGACACCGAAACAGCCAGTGAGGATGAATTGGGGGGATCCTTCTTTCCTCCATTCATCCTCATCCTCCTCATCATCCAGTGACGTGTCTGGGAGTAGCGTAGCGTACGCTGCCCCCCAGACACGTCTTTTCCGCCAGTACCGTCCCAATAAGAGATGACGGTATGGCGTGAAATTCTACAAACTCTGTGAGAGTACCTCAGGGTACACTTACAGATTTAGGGTACGTGCACACTGCGGAATGGCGAAGGATAACCCTTCGTGCATTCCGCAGCTGGCACCCGCCGGCGGACTGATGCAGGGGCGCGTCTCCGCCTGTGTCATAGACTCTATCCTATGCATGGGCGGATTCCATTATCCGTCATTCCATCAACACGTTGGACGCAGAGCGGAATCCGCCCGTGCATAGAATGGAGTCTACGACACGGACGGAGACGTGCGCCTGCATCAGTCCGCCGGCGGGTGCCAACTGCGGAATGCACAAAGGGTTATCCTTCGCGATTCCGCAGTGTGCACGTACCCTTAGAGTGTATGAAGGAAGGGACACTCGAATCCAGCCGCCAGATGCCCCCCCCCCCATCCTCGGAGTTAGTGGGGAGATCGTCCGGGAACTGATCTTCCCACTGCTGGATAAAGGTCACCACCACCCGTACGGGGATAACCTTTATACCAGCACCCCCTCTTCCGGTCCCTCGCTGCCCGAGCTACTGTAGCTTGCGGCACGATCCGAACATATCAGAAGTAGTAATAGAGCCCTAATATTTAGCAGCCATGGAGCGGACCCAGCGCTTCTGGATATGAAGGACCCCGTATCGCACCAGGACAACATTTTCCAGGTGACGTCCCCCACACTGGAGAACAGGAGACCCCAGAAGAAGTGCAGAGTGTGGCGTAACAGGGGGATCAGGAAGGACACCATTTACCAGTGTGACACCTGTCCTGATCCCCCCGGCCTCTGCATACTGGATCGCTCCAAGGCGCACTACACGTCATTGGGGTTCTACATTATCTAAATTCTGTCCCTTATTCCTATTTCAGGGGTCACGTTGATCCAGGGATTATTCTGATCGCCATTATGGAGTCGGGAAGGAATTTTTCCCCTGTGATGAGGCTACTGTCGTCTGCCTCACGAGGGGTTTTTGCCTTCCTCTGGATCAACACAGGTTGAATTTGATGGACACCTGTCATTTTCCAACCTTATAACTAATAATTGGCCTAATACCCCCAAATAAATTAGAATTGTCCCTTTTCCCCAGCTAAATAGGTATGGCTGCCATTCCCATTAGAGGAGGCCATGATGCAATTACAAAGCCTCTGTGCGGCCAGGACAGTAGAAACCCCCCACAAGTGACCCCATTCTGGAAACTACACCCCATAAGGAATCTAACAAGTGGGGCAGCGGGTATATGGCCCCCTGGTGACGGCCACATTTGGGACGTGAAAATGAAAAAAAATGGTATTTTTTATTTTCACGGCACATGTCCTACACATGTGCCCATCACTAGTGGGGTCCATATGCTCACTGCACCCCTTGTTAGATTCCTTATGGGGTGTAGTTTCCAGAATGGGGTCACTTGTCGGGGGTTTCTACTGTTCTGGCAGCACAGGAGCTTTGTAATTGCGACATGGCCTCCATCCCCCATTCCAGCCTCTAAATGGCGCTCTGTCCTTTTGGTGACTTGCCCTGTGCCCATATGGCAAATTATGTCCACATGTGGGGTATTTTCGTACTCAGGGGAAACTACCCTACACGTTTTGTGTTCATTTTCTTTTTTAACCCCTTGTGGAAATGGAAAAAAATCAAGGCTAGACCAATATTTAGTGTAATTTTTTTAAAATTTTTACTCTAAATCATTGATCTTGTCTTGATTTTTTCATTTTCACAAGGGGTTAAAAGATAAAAAAAAAACACAATGTGTAGAGCAATTTCCCCTGAGTACGGAAATACCCCACATGTGGACATAAAGCGCCATGCGGGTGCAGGGTAAGCCTCCAAAGGGAAGGTGCGCCATTTGGTTTTTGAAGGCTGGATTTGGATGGAATGGATTTCGAGGGGCCATGTTGCATTCAAAAGGCCCCTGTGTTGCCAAGACAGTTAAACCCCCCACAAGTGACCCTATTATGGAAACTACACCCCTCAAGGAATGTAACAAGGGGTGTAGTCAGCATATGGACCCCACTGGTGACGGGCACAAATGTGGAACAATGTGGCGTGAAAATGAAATATTAAATTTTTTACACTATAATGTTGGTCTAGCCTTGAATTTATCATTTTCACAAGGGGTTAAAAGAGAAAAAAAACACACAAAATGTGTAGAGCAATTTCCCCCGAGTCCGTAAATACCCCACATGTGGACATAAAGCGCCATGTGGGTGCAGGGCAAGCCTCCGAAGGGAAGGAGCGCCATTTGGATTTTAGAGGTTGGATTTGGCTAGAATGGATGATGAACGCCATGTCGCATTTACAGAGCCCTTGTGCTGCCAAAACACTGTAAACCCCCCACAAGTGACCCCATTCTGGAAACTACACCCCTCAAGGAATCTAACAAGGGGTGCAGTGAGGATATGGACCCCTGGATGACGGGCACATTTGTGCCATGAAAGTGAAAAAATGAAAATTTTCACTTTCACGTCACATTTTTCCACATTTGTGCCCGTCACCAGTGGGGTCCATATGCTCACTGCACCCCTTGTTAGATTCCTTGAGGGGTGTAGTTTCCAGAATGGGGTCACTTGTGGGGGGTTTCCAGTGTCTTGGCAGCACGAGGGCTCTGTAAATGCGACATGGCCCTTGAAATCCATTCCAGTGAAATCCAGCTTCCAAAAGCCAATTGGCGCTCCTTCCCTTTGGAGGCTCGTCCTGCGCCCGCTTGGCACTTTATGTCCACATGTGGGGTATTTCCGTACTCGGGAGAAACTGTGCTACATGTTTTGTGTTTTTTTTTTTCCTTTTATCCCTTTGTGAAAATGAAAAATTGAAGGCTAGAACAACATTTTAGTGTAAAAAATACTTTAGTCTTTTTTCAAGCCATATTGTTTGGAAAATCTGTGAAGCACCTGTGGGGTCCAGATGCTCACCGCACCCCTTGTTACATTCCTTGAGGGGTGTAGTTTTCTAAATGGTGTCCCTTTAGGGGTGTTTTTTAGGTTTTGGCACCCCAGAGCCTCTGCCAACCTGAAGTGGTACAGTCAAAAATGACCAAAAATAACGGAGCCATTGAAATTCACTAGGCGCTCCCTTATATCTGAGGCTTGTGGTTGCGTCAAATAGCGCAATAGGGCCACATATGGGGTATTTCTATAAACTGCAGAAATGGGGCAATCAATATTGGGGTGCATTTCTCTGGTAATAGGTTTATAATTATGAAAAATATTGGATTACAATAAAATCTCTGCACAGAAAATTAAAATTTTCAAATTTCTTACACACTTAGCTTTTATTTCTGTGACTCCCCTAAAGGGTTAAAAAACTTTCTGGATGTGCTTTTGCAGAGTTTAGGGGGTGCAGTTTCTGAAATGGGGTGCTTCGTGAGGCTTTCTAACACACAGTCCCCTCAAATACACTTTAAACCTGAACAGTTCCCTAAAAATATCTGATTTTGAAATTTTACTGAAAATTTGGAAATTTGCTGCTAATGTTTTAAGCTTCCTATTGTCTAAAAAAAATGAAATATAGTTTAATAAATGCCGCCAACATAAAGTAGACATGTTGCTAATGCTATTTAATATATAATTTATGTGGTATAACCATTTTCTGTATAAGCAGAAAAGTTTTAAAGTTGGAAAAATGCATTTTTTCACAATTTTTTCACGCTATTTTGGGTTTTTTCATAAAGATTCGTTATAAGTATCGACTCCAATTTACAAGAAATGTGAAGTACAATATGTCACGAGAAAACAATCTCAGAATCAGCCGGATAGGTAAAAGCATCCCGAAGTTATTAATGAATAAAGTGACACTGGTCAAATTCATAAAATTTGCTCCGGTCCTTAAGGCCATTTCAGGCTCTGTCCTTAAGGGGTTAAGGACATGGCCCATTTTCGTTTTTACGTTTTCGGTTTTTCCTCCTTGTGTTTAAAAGGTCATAGCACTTGCATTTTTCCACCTAGAAACCCACATGACCCCTTATTTTTTGCGTCACTAATTGTACTTTGCAATTACAGGCTGAATTTTTGCATAAAGTACACTGCGAAACCAGAAAAAAATTCAAAGTGTGGTGAAATTGAAAAAAAAAACGCATTTCTTTTATTTGGGGGAAATGTGTTTTTACGCCATTCGCCCTGGGGTAAAACTGACTTATTATGCATGTTCCTCAAGTCGTTACGATGAAAACGATATATAACATGTATAACTTATATTGTATCTGATGGCCTGTAAAAAATTCAAACCGTTGTTAACCAATATACGTTCCTTAAAATCGCTCCATTCCCAGGCTTATAGCACTTTTATCCTTTGGTCTATGGGGCTGTGCGAGGTGTCATTTTTTGCGCCATGATGTGATCTTTCTATCGGTACCTTGATTGCGCATATACGACTTTTTGATCGCTTTATATTACATTTTTTCTGGATTTGATGCGACCAAAAATGCGCAATTTTGCACTTTGGGATTTTTTTGCGCTGACGCCGTTTACCGTACGAGATCAGGAATGTGATTAATTAATAGTTCGGGCGATTACGCACGCAGCGATAGCAAACATGTTTATTTATTTATTTGTTTACTTTTATTTAAAACCTGGGAAAAGGGGGGTGATTCAGACTTTTATTAGGGGAGGGGGCTTTTTACTATTAACACTTTTTTTTTTTTTTTACACATATACTAGAAGCCCCCCTAGGGGACTTCTAGTATATACACTGTGATCTCTCATTGCTGCAGAGATCCATGAGATCGGCACTCGTTTGCTTTCGGCTGCTGCAGCCGAAAACAAACGAGTGCCGAGCCGAGGACGGCGCCATCTTGGACGCGTCCCTGGCCGGCATCAGTAACGGAGATCGCTCCTCCGGGACAAGGTCCCGGAGGAGCGATCTCCCCCACTAGACACCAGGGAAACGTTGCCTCCGGTAATCGGAGGCAGCTATCAACTTTGACAGCTGCCTCCGATTAGCTAATTAGCGGGCACGGCGATCAGACCGTGCCCGCTAATAGCAGCGGTCCTGGGCTACTCGCGGCACCCGGGATCGCGGCCCCGCTTTGAAGTGCAAGTGAGGACATATGACGTAGGGGTACGTCATATGTCCTTAAGAGGTTAAGGCCCTATTCCACAGGCCGACTGAGATGAGCAAACGAGCGATATTAGTTCCTCACGGCAGCAGCGAGCGGGCGAGTCCAGGGAGAGCTGCGGGGAGGCTGCCCGGGTGATGGCTAGATCGTCCGGGCAGCCCATAGCATACAGCAGCGGTCTGCTGCCGACGCTCCTATTCCGAGTGACGGCAGATCGTTGCTGTATGAGTCGTTTGTCTTTCAACATGTTTGAAAGACAAACAACGCAACGATCAGCCGGCACGAACGATGTCAGCTGATCGTTACCTTCTATTCCACGGGACGATTATCGGCCGATAATCGTTCCATAGAATAGGGCCTTTAAAAGACAAGCTGTTAGTAACAGCAGACGTATAGCCACTAGAGAGGAGCAACCAAGCTATATGGAAAGCTGCACACTTAAAATTATGAACAAATCTTACATCTTTATTAACCCCTTAACGACGCACAACGGCTATACCAGTCATGTGGCCATTAAGGGTAAACAGAGAGGGCTCCCGGCGTGAGCCCTCTCAGCAGCCCCCGGTTGCTATGTGCAGCCAGGGACTGCAAGTATTAGCCGCATCCGGCTAATTAACTATTCAAATGCAACTGTCAAAGCTGACAGCTGCATTTGAAGAGTCTATGTGCCCCCTGGTGTCTAGTTGGGAATCTCCCCACCGCAATGCGATCGCGGAGGGGAGATCCGTTCTAATGAGCCGGCCGGGGCTCAGTGTCGGAATGACGCTGATCCCGGCTTGGCAATCTATTTAGATGGTCTGCAGCAGACCATTATAATAGAGCATCGATCTGGTGAATCATTGCTCTATTATATACACAGCATTGATCTCAATAGGAGATCAGTGCTGTGTATATAGAAGTCCCCCAGGGGGCTTCATATTACTGTTAGTAAAAATAAAATAGTGTTTTTATTAATAAAAAATCCCCTCCCCTAATAAAAGTTTGAATCACCCTCCTTTTCCCATTTTATAAATAAAAATAAATAAAATAAACAAACATGTTTGGTATTGCCGCGTGCGTAATCACCCAAAATATTAATTTGTCCCATTTCTCATCTTGTACGGTAAATGGCGTAAGCGCAAAAAAATCCCAAAGTGCAAATCCAGAAAAATTGTAATAAAAAGCAATCAAAAAGTCGCATATGTGCAATCAAGGTACCGATAGAAAGAACACATCATGGCGTTATAAGCCTGGGAATAGAGCGATTTTAAGAAACATATATTTGTTAAAGGACAACTCCGGCAAAAAAATTTTTTGGCTTATTTAACACACATTACAAAGTTATATAACTTTGTAATGTGGTTAAATACCCGGTCTGGCCCCCTTCCCCCACTTTCCGACCCCCGACCCCCCACCCCGGAAGTTAAAGAATATATACATTACCTATTACGGTCGTCACGGTCCTCTTCTCTGGTGTCGGGTGATGTCAGAGCTGGGGGCGGTCCGGGTCTTCTTCCTCCTCGGCGTCTTCATTGAGAGTGAATGGGAGAGAAAAGGCTGCTGGTGCACATGCGCACCAGCAGCCTTTTCATTGGCTGGAGCGCATCACATGGCTTCCAGCTTGCTCAGCCCTGATTGGCTGAGCTTGCTGGAAGCCATGTGATGCGCTCCAGCCAATGAAAAGGCTGCCGGTGCGCAAGCGCGCTGGCAGCCTTTTCTCTCTCATGGACCCGGAAGAAGGAGACATCGCTGGACGGCGGACGCAGGTGACGGTGAGGCGGACGGCGGGCGAATGGAGTGGCGATCGTCACCGGAGGGATGGTGAGTATGGTGTCTGTGTGTGTCTGTGTTTTTTTTTTTTGGGGGGTCCCGCCGGAGTTGTCCTTTAACAATGGTTTGAATTTTTTATAGGCCATCAGATACAGTTATACAGGTTATATATCGTTGTAATCGTACCGACATGAAAACATATATAACATGTCAGTTTTTCCATAGAACACACGGTGTAAAAACGAAACCTCCCTCCCCCCCAAAGAAAAAGAATTGCGTTTTTTTTTTTTCAATTTCACCGCGCAGGTAATTTTTTTCTGGTTTCGCAGTATATTTTATGGAAAAAAATTCAGCCTGTCATTGCAAAGTACAATTAGTGACGCAAAAAATAACGGCTCATGTGGGTCTGTAGGTGTAAAAATGCAAGTGCTATGGCCTTTTAAGCACAAGGAGGAAAAAACGAAAACGCAAAAACGAGAATTAGCCCGGTCCTTAAGGGGTTAAAGGAGAATCCTGATGCTGCGCAGCATGGCCAGGAGGGAGATCGCACAGCACAGAGAGGGAGGAGAGAGATTGCAAACGCTGGGCAGCACTGGATGGGAGGGAGGGGGGGACATCACAAAGCATCAGGCAAGGGAGGTAGGGAGAATTGCACTGATTCCACTAAATATAGATGGAGATTTATCAAACATGGTGTAAAGTGAAACTGGCTCAGTTGCCCCTAGCAACCAATCAGATTTCACCTTTCATTCCTCACAGACTCTTAGGAAAATGAAAAGTAAAATCTGATTGGTTGCTAGGGGCAACTGAGCCTGTTTCACTTTACACCACGTTTGATCAATCTCCCCATAAGTTTCTACATAGACTTCTACATATACTGTGCCCCCTGCTGGACCCTGCGGGTACATACACCCGAGTTGTGAGATCACATTTTTTTTTTTGACAAATTGAAGCCTGTCTGATCTAGTAAATTGAGGGAAATAGCAGTATATGTGCATTTCCCATAATTAGTGTTTAGAAGGAATTTGTATAACTTTCCTTATGTAATAACATATTAAAAAATATGTTTTGCCTGGAGTTCTCCTTGAAAAAACATCAAAGCAGAGTTAAAAACATTTACAATGAGGCCACTAAACAGCCTCAGCTCAACTACATGTACTTCTACAATCCTCAGAGTGACATGAATAACAGGAGGGGCTACTTATATGCCCTAAGGAGTCTTGCTATGACACATCTCTAACTGACAAGATAGCAAGAGCAATCCTGGTGTCCTATTGTCGTCTATTGTTTACAGCATGGGGTACTCAGCATCTTTTTCATGTATTTTTTTTTACATTGTATACATTTTGTCAGTTTGACTTGTGTTATTGTCATGGCAAGACTCCTTAGGGCTTATAAGTAGCCCCTCCTGTTATTCATGTCACTGTGAAGATTGTAGGAGTGCATGTAGTTGCATTGTGACTGTTTAGTGGCCTCATTGTAAATGTTTTTTAACTCTTCTTTGATGTTTTTGCATTAATGAAGATTTGTTTATAATTTGGAGGGTGCAGCTTTCCATATAGCGTGTCATGGCTGGCTAGCTGTTTTCCATTTATTAGCTGTGCCCACCACCATTCCTGTTTGATTGTATTAGAGATGAGCAAACCTACATTCAGTCTGCAGGCTTTGTAGTTTGCTCTGCTCCGTGCCGCTCCTCCCCAGGTGCTGGGAAAAAATGGATCTGGTCCTGAGAAACTGGGAGAAGTTTCCCAGGACTGGATCCATCCTTTCCCAGCACCTGGGGAGGAGAGGCACGGAGTGGCCAAAGCCCCGCAGCACATTGAGCAGAATCCCCATAAGAACAAAGCACTTCGCTTCAATCCGACTTTGCTTATAGGGGTAGTGCGGCGTTTCAAAATTATTCACTAAATAACACACATTACAAAGTTATACAACTTTGTAATGTATATTATGTTAGTGAATGGCCTCCTTCCCCGTGTCCCCCACCGCCCACGCTAGACCTGGAAGTGTGGTGCACTATACTCACCCGATTCGTGTCGAACCCCGTACGCCATCTTGGGACAATGATGTCATCTTCGGGAGGCCGGCCAAACCGCTCCAGCCGTCCCTCATGCCGGCCCCCCTCTGCCACGTCATAACTGTGCTCAGCCGCGATTGGCTGAGCACAGCTATGCTCAGCCAATCGCAGCTGAGCAGCCGATGACGCGGCAGAGGGGGGCCGGCATGAGGGACGGCTGGAGCGGTTGGGCCGACCTCCCGAAGATGACATCATTGTCCCAAGATGGCGTACGGGGTTCGACACGAATCAGGTGAGTATAGTGCACCACACTTCCGGGTCTAGCGTGGGCGGTGGGTGACACGGGGAAGGAGGCCATTCACTAACATAACATACATTACAAAGTTGTATAACTTTGTAATGTGTGTTATTTAGTGAATTTTGAAACATCGCACTACCCCTATATCTCTAATAGCCACGACTTCCATATACTGACACAGACACTGCACAGTACCACTTCTCTTACCCTGCATCCAGACACTGCACAGTACCACTTCTCTTACCCTGTATCCAGACACTGCACAGTACCACTTCTCTTACCCTGTATCCAGACACTGCACAGTACCACTTCTCTTACCCTGTATCCAGACACTGCACAGTACCACTTCTCTTACCCTGTATCCAGACACTGCACAGTACCACTTCTCTTACCCTGTATCCAGACACTGCACAGTACCACTTCTCTTACCTTGTACATGTATAAATTTTAATATACAAGTTTTTTGCAATAAAGCAAAAAGCCAATACTAATGAAGGAACCCGCTCTACCCCGGAGCCAGCGGCAGCATCGTCTGACACTACAGTCTCTCAGTGAGTAGCGCACCGGCACCACCTATGAACACGGGCAGGGCGGGTCACGTGACCGCAGTGGGCGTTCCCTCACGCCGCGTGTATACAGAGCCATGCCGCTGTGAGGGCGCCCCGGCAGTGAGTTAGCAGGAGGCGGGACTGGCATTGCTCCTCCCCCAGCCCCGGTGTGTGTGTGTTTGGGTGCGTGTGCTCCCGCTCCTCAGATGATGATGTCTGTGTGCTCGGAGCCCGGCTTCTCCAGTGAGGAGGTGCTCAACCTCCGCTTCCCTCTCCACCGAGCCTGCAGGGATGGAGACCTCGGGTGCCTTCAGTCTCTGCTCCAGGGCCCGCCCGGGAACACCGCGCAGCAGCTTGGGAAGGAAGACTCGTGCTACGGCTGGACTCCCATACACTGGGCCGCTCACTTCGGGAAGGTGACGTTGTGGGGAGCGGCGGGCGCATTGTGCTGTGGGGTAGAGCGGGAATATCACTGAGGAGACGGACAGTGGGAGGGGAGAGCGCCATTTTCTTTGGCTCCTTCCCGTTTTGTGGAGAGGCGGGGTGACTGAGAAGGGACCAGAGACAAAGGAAAGGGGGCGGGGCTGTGGGCGTGCCCTGCCGGGCTCCGGAGGAGGCGGCCGCAGGGGGAGGGAGTGGCCGCTGCTGAGGGAGAACAAAGGTGGGAGGTGAGCGCCCGGGACCTCCCTCCGTGTAATGCTGGGGGGGTGAGCGCCCGGGACCTCCCTCCGTGTAATGCTGGGAGGTGAGCGCTCGGGACCTCCCTCCGTGTAATGCTGGGGGGTGAGCGCCCGGGACCTCCCTCCGTGTAATGCTGGGGGGTGAGCGCCCGGGACCTCCCTCCGTGTAATGCTGGGGGGTGAGCGCCCGGGACCTCCCTCCGTGTAATGCTGGGGGGTGGGCGCCCGGGACCTCCCTCCGTGTAATGCTGGGGGGTGAGCGCCCGGGACCTCCCTCCGTGTAATGCTGGGGGGGTGAGCGCCCGGGACCTCCCTCCGTGTAATGCTGGGGGGTGGGCGCCCGGGACCTCCCTCCGTGTAATGCTGGGGGGTGAGCGCCCGGGACCTCCCTCCGTGTAATGCTGGGGGGTGAGCGCCCGGGCCCGTGTACACGGACATAACTGTGTATTCTCCGTGTGGGCTCACCTGTATCCCTCCTGCCCAGTATGAGAGAGTGGAATATGGTGGTGTACTTGGCTCTCATTCTCTATGCTGTATACTGGCTGTATACTGCTGCTGTTCTGGCAGGGACCGGTCACCTTAGTGATGTCTGGACACAATATTCGGCAGAGCAGCCACTTCCTTGTGACCAGACATAACCAGGAAATGTTAGGTGTCGTTCACCTGGAGTAAAACTGGCAGAATTAAAACCACCAGTCTCCGTGTCATACTGGCAGTCTATGGGAGGCTCGCGCACCTCCTCTCTGTGTGTGGAGGAATTGACGTGCAGAGTTCGGACAGTTTTGCTCCGTGTGAATGGAGCCTTAAAGGGAACCTGTCACCCCCCCGTGCCGCGGTGACAGGCTCCCGACCCCCCGCTACAGCCCCCTATACTCACCTTATCCCGCCGGGTCCCACTTCTGGATCCGGTCGGGTCACTGAGATCTCAGCCGCTGCAGCCCGGCGCGCGCTGAGAGATGAGTCCAACGCTCATAGAGAATGACGGAGCACTGGACTCTCGGTCATTCTCTATGAGCGTTGGACTCCTCTCTCAGCGCGCGCACCGGGCTCCAGCGGCTGAGATCTCCGTGACCCGACCGGATCCAGAAGCGGGACTGGGCTACCATGAGCTCCAGTGCTGGCCATACACCTAAGGCTCGATTTACACATTAAAGTGACTGGACCACCAGGCCCAGGCTGAATCAATGGAACCCTATCATAGAGGGGCTAGGGTTTCCTCTCACTAAGGGTGGGTCGGCCCGCCTCCAGTGCTTCAGCCTGGGCCTGGTGGTACAATCACTTTAAGGCCCTGTTCACACTAAGCAAGAACATCGGAATTCCACGGTGGAGCGCTCTGCTGCGGAATTCTGATGTTCTTGCTCAGTGTGAACAGGGCCTAAGGCAGGGATGGGGAATCTTTAGCCCTGCAGCTGTTGCAAAACTACAATTCCCATCATGCTTGGACAGCCAAAGCTTTTATCAAGGAAGTGAAGCCTTGATGCAGTAGTAAGTGCAGGGAAAAAAAACACTTTGTAAGCATTTCCCGTAATAAGTGTATATTGGTGGTTTGTATAACTTTTGGGGGCAATACAATACTTTGATTTAAAAAAAATTCTGGACTTCACCTTTAAGAGAATCAAAAACTTTGTTACCTATAGCAACAGCCAATCACAGCTCAGATTTTTTTGTCAAGAGCAGAATACCAAATAGCAGTTGAGCTGTGATTGGTTGCTTTGGGCTATTACTTGTGTTGGAGATATGGGATGTCTGGAGTCTTCCCTGATGTATACTGCCTGTGCTGGCCTTGGTGCAAAGGGTTGTGACGTTAGATGCGCCTAGTGTATGAGGAGAGCCAGTGTCCTTTCTGTGTGGGGTGTAGAAATCTATACAAGCTAGGAGTTGGTGTAGGTTTCCACTGTAATTTACACCAAATTATAAGCTGCACCCACCTAAAGTAATGCCAAACCACTACAAACTCACCCTTCCAATCATCCCCTATTTATTACTCATCTGAAAGCAAATTATTATTGGTGTAAGTTGAGACCCTCAGGGAGGACATTTGCTTGGGGCCAACAACGATAACATGTTGTTAGATACATGGACATGCACATGCTCCTTATGACTTGCTTGTCTTGGAGTTCACATAGAGGGTATTTGTTTTTTTTGTTTTTTTTCAGAGGTGACACAAGTGTTTGTGATGCAGATTTTACATTTCTTTCAGTCAGTGGGATCTAGATTTCAATGTGGGATATACCTAAGAAAAAAAAACTTACAACGCTTTGATAGATTATTCCTAACTCCATTTACTGAGGTGCATTTAATTTTAAATTGTATTTCCATCTATTAATTGTTGGCATTTCTGCTTTCCTTTCACAGTTGGAGTGCCTGGTACAGCTGGTAGGAGCAGGCTGTTCTGTCAATGCCAGCACAACGCGGTTTGCTCAAACTCCAGCTCACATTGCTGCATTTGGGGGACATCCACACTGCCTGCTATGGCTAATTCAAGCTGGTGCCCATGTAAATAAACAGGTAAACACCCAAAACATTGCTTCAATAAAGTTATATTACGGTCAGTAACAGCGGTAAGGGGTGACATGGCCTCTCTGCTTTGTATTGAGAACTGCTATGGTATAGCTGTGTGTGTGTGTGAGAAAAATATGTCTATTACACACACTGCTATACCAGAGCAGTTCTAGACACACACCCTCGCACCCCAGTGTGTCTGCAGTACTCCCCTTATTTGGGAAAATCTACATTAAATCTATGAAGTGTTAATTTCCCCTCTGGCTAGAATCACATGTGCAGTTTCTGAGTCAAACATGGGAGTAGATACAAAGGAAAAATGCCAAACCACCATTGCATCAGTTTTTGTATAGTAACTGGATAATAAAGGGTCAGTTTAATGTGAATATGCATGCACATTGTTTTACTTGGTTCCACATAGAGGTCTCTTCAACAAAACCAGGAGTGGAACATAAATGCCAGAAATGTATAATGGAAATATTTGGCCCCCTCCTGTATTTTTCACCAACTCCTGGTTGGAGTCACGGAGTGTAAAGAGATGGTAACTAGAGATAAGCGAACCGACTGAAGTTTGGGTTCGTATAAACCTGAACTCTCAGCTTCTTACTGACGCTGTCTACCTGCTCCGTGGAGAGGGTGGATACAGCTGGAGGACCGCCTCGAAAACTGGGATACAGCCTATGGCTATGGCTGTATCCCAGTTTTCCAGGTGGTCCTCCGGCTGTATCCACCCTCTCCACGGAGCGGGCAGACAGCGGCAGTCAGAAGCCGAGAGTTCAGGTTCATACGAACCCGAACCTCGGCAGGTTCGCTCATCTCTAATGGTAACACAGCAAGTATCTGCCCTGTGAGAACATACCCTAAATGGGGCTTTACACTAACTCTTAGAGCAGCACTTGTACACAATGTCAGCTGCTTTTAGATACTATTAAACGGGGGGGGGGATCACATGTTAAACAGGTTTCAAAAATATTTTGAGTACTTTTCTAGATGGCGAAAAAATCGTAGATAATGTATTTTAATTAGTCTAAAAAATTCTGTTGTCTTGTTTACCTGTATTTAGCTTTTCCCACTTTCTTTTTTAGGACTATGTGGGTGAGACCCCTGTCCACAAAGCAGCAAGGGCTGGTAGTATGGACTGCCTTAAGGCCCTTGTATCCAATGGAGCTCAAATAGAGTATGTGCCGCTCTTGTTTCTATTTCTTATGCTTTTACACATTTCAAATAAAATCCAGCACTAAAAATCAACATTTCCTATCAGTAACAAATGAGTAGACTCATTTGTGGAGTCCTGCTTGGGCTTATTGTTTTTGCACAATGCTTAAACCATGCATGGTGCCTTATGTTAACACACACATATCACATTTATAAACAAATTCTATTACTGCCTTCTGTATTAGTAACATCCGAGATACATTATTGTGCTGTTTTTATGTACATTGTTTAACCATTTTTGTCTTGAAGGTTTATAGATTTCCTTCTAAACTGCTTCCTACCAACTCAAGTAGAAGTATTTTCTCATACAAATCACAACAGTGACCGGTATATATTTGCAGTCATGTGACTTCAAAACAGGTTTTATGTTTTTACTTTTCATCTTAATGCTGCACTGTTCAAAAATACACTTTATTAGTGTATCTGCTTTATTTGACTGTGGTTTCTGATTGATCATCTTATTGTACTAGTTAACTAACACAGATCTGTGTGCTCCACAAACCTTTCCAGACTTGGATTACTTAGTGGAAAGTTAGTCTTTCATGTTTGTAAGTAAAATTAAACCCACAAATGTTTGAATACATTTTTTTTAAGCAAACTTTTGACTTGTCACAGTAACACATGAGAATTTTTAATGATTGAGGTCCCTGGATGCTGCAACCTTCCTTCAGTTGCTAAAATAAATTGCCTGAGCACTCTATTCTTATCTTTCTGTTCTCAACTTTTCACATAATGCCAGGAGTATGGTGTAACAATTTGTGGGAAGTCTCATAGACTTTCTAAGAGTTTGTACCATACTTGGGGCCCCTCTCTGAACACAGCCAAGTGGTTCCATGCAGAACAGATCGGGAACAGGGCTTAGTTGATCATTTCTTCCTTTTAGAGTAAGTGATCGAGGGGGGCGGGGGTGTTGGTCAGAAGGAAGGAGGAGGCTGACTTCACTGCACAGACAGCTTTAAAATGGATGTTCAGAAAAAACACACTTATGAGCTATACACAGGATAGTCAATGATCAACAGAGTGCTCACCCCCGGCCCTCCCGCCAACCAGCTGTTCAGTGCCTGTACTAAACAGTAAAGGGACCATAAGCAGCCTCTTCTGTTTACTGTGCAGTAGCTGAGCCTGGTTGCTGCCAGTCACCTGAGCTGCAGTTATGCTTCACCGTCGCTACACAGTGAACTGAGCCAGCTACTTCCGTCCCTGTTCACTGTGTAATATTCTGACTGACCTACACTAAGGATAGCTTATCAGTCTATTTTGGCCAGAAAACCCCTCTGTTTCATAGATTACAGCTAGTTGCTGTGGACCTAAATGGGATTTTGTAGGCCAAGGTTTTCAGGATAGGCTATCAATATCAGATCTGTGGGTGTTGATGCCCAACCAATCAGCTGTTAGCCAGAGCCACGGGGGCAGCATACACAGAGAACAGAGCCGTAAGCAGACAGCACTGTCTTCTGTTCTGTTGATCTGCTTAGTAAACTGCTCTTGTAGTGCCTTTACTACAACTTAACAGGAGCTGCTTATAGCCATCACACTCAAGATGGAAGCTTCTTAGGTTTCTGTATTTGCAACCCTATTCATAAAACACAAAGGATGACCTTTTGCTTCTTGAGGCACGATTCCTTAGAGTGCTCATTGGTTGCAAAATGCACTTAAACTATTTAACCTTGTGCAGGCCTACCGTACAAAGAAATTAAAAACAAATGAATTCCAAAGCAAGTTTACTTAGAACAAAGCTTGTACAATCTTGCTTTACATGCATCTCCCAACTTGGTATCATTTGGATCCAACTCCACCAGTCATTTACATTACAAACAGAGAAGATTGTCGGCAGTAAGATACGACATGGTCCATCTAGTCTGCCCTTTTATTTCCCTTCTTATCTTAGGATGGATATATGTTTATCCTGGGCAAGCTTGCATTCACGTGGATTTACCAACCACATCTGCTGGAAGTCTGTTCCAAGCATCTATTGATCTTTTAGTAAAGAAATATTTTCTTCTGTCTCTGATTTCCCCCCCCCCAAATCTCAGATTGTGCACTCATGTTCATGTATTCAGTTTTGTTTTTCTTTAAACACTACCCATCTTGAAGCTTATCTAGTCATTTAACACATTATTGCTCTTGGGTTTCTACTACTTCATTTTCAGAGAGAAACCATATAAGCATGTTTGAGAGGCCAGAAATTGCTTGATCAATAGTCTCTCAGTGATGTCTGTTTCAACAGAACATGCACCCGTAATGTCATTACTTCCTTTCTATATTTTTCTAAATCGATTAGCTCTGGGACACTGGACAATTACTTTTTGCGTATTTTATGATCCATAACAAACCACTATGTGTTTTCCTAGCTGAATGCACAAAAAAGTAAAGCCTTAATTTATCACCTATGGGTGTAAAGAACTGCTCTTTCCTTAGACTGTTTTACAATCCACCTCAACACATACTGAAATTTATCACTGACACCATTCTGGAATGGCTTCCAAATTGTCTTTTGGAATGCTCAAATATGGGGGGAAGCTTTTTATTTTTCTGTTTTTGTAAATGTAATTCTTGCAGGAATTCTGTACAATTAAATCACTACTTTGCTAGAGGCTATAAAGCCATATTCTTTCGTTTGGAACATTTTTGATTTTATAATTTTTTTTATTTTATTTTTTGCCAAGTACACTTATCCCTTTTCATATTTGAAGCTCTATTCAATTTCAGTTACTCCTCCAGTATATTATATATTGGGAGTGTGTACACGCATATGCTCCAGAACGAATACAGTTTTCTTATAATTTTTCTGTAGGGACTGTTGTCATATATTTTCATTTTGGGCTTTATGTATATCAAAGCAGTATAAAATTGGCTCTATACAACCACTGAATCAGATATTTTGTAAACAGTCTTTTCAACTCTGGACCCTATATTTTTAAAATATTTTTTTATTTATCAGACTTTGTCCACTGGACTGTTCAAAGCCACTACTGTCTGATCTTTTGTTCCACAGGAGAAGAATGGTGCCTGTCAACTGCCAACAGCTTTGTGCTATATATTTGCTCATGTTGCTTACTTTTTCCTGATCTTAAGCTGTCACAAAGTTGTGACACAAGCTGCATTTCTGCAAATACATTTCATACAATGCTAATTTCTGTTTATCTTTGCCATTTAATTTTTTTTGTAGTCCATCCTTATAAGTTTATTTAGGTTTTTTAATTTATTTTTCTTCAGGCTCTGCCCAAATGTTAAGTGCTTAGCAAATTTCATAATTTTTGTTTTTTCTCTTTTACACATGTTGTATTTACTGAGTCTCTTACACAGAGCAGTTTTACTTTCCCCTGGGAATGCATAAAACCAACTATTTTGTTCTTTATTGTTACATATATATATATTATATTATATAATCATCTTGACTAGATAGCATGTTTAAGATTGTACAGGAATTGTTCAAACTAAACAAATTGCCTTCTGGAAATCAATTGACCCTTCATGCAGCATTGTGATGAAAATGAAACTTGTTTTGTCAAACTGCACCCACATATCGGTGTCACTTTACCATGAATCAATACTTCCTTATTTTAACAGCAGTTACTCCTAAATTGTCATTTAAAAAATACATTCTATGAAATCCCTTTCAAATGAATTTTTCAATAAAGTTTCTTAAATTTTTAGCCTTGGCTAGGAGCCCTAATATCAAATTGTAATAAAAATCTATTTCAAAGGTGGTTTACAAACCATGATTGTACTATGGGCTCTAGCGCTCTTTTTTTTGGGGGGGGGGGGGGTTTATGTCAATGTCATTTAAATGTTGGATACAGATATGTGATCACGTACATGATCAGTTTTCTGTTTATTTTTCTGTAATTTGCCATTTCCCTATTTTAAATTAGACGTTTTTGAAAAGAAAAAAAAAACTGTAAAAACTACACGTGTCAATGTTTTACAGCTACGTAATTCGAATTGACTTGATTTTTTCAAGTAATCCTAGAAAGGGGAGCATCCCAAATAGAAACTGCTGAAACTGCCACAGGTGCTTCTCCGAAAACCTTACAGTTGTGGCAATGAGTGTTCAGTATCGCTTCCTTTCTGCACACAAGGCATACTGTTGAGGTATTTGTTGCGGTGATTGGTTTTAATGCTAATTTAGGAATTCAGTTTTAGAAATTTTAGACTTGCATGCATATATTACCCTAATATACAGTGTCAGCCTTACCTATTAACTAACAGTAGCCACATGGAGGTTAGTTATTTTACTGTTGTAACAGGAGGAAGATGTGAGCGTTCTCTTAAATTGTCTGGTGGCATTTACATAATGTGCTAACTTATCCAGCACAGGACATATTTATGAAAATGTGTCCTTGTGTCTCTTGTGATACATTCTATTATGTAAGAATGTACTGTTGTCTTAGTGGTTCTGGATTACTCATCCAGGCTATAATAACCATCAGAAAAAAACACCTAATGGGGTTCTGACTAGAAGAAAAGTCAATGTCTACACAATACTGTAATCCTACTGGCTTAACTCATTCAAATCCCTGCTAAAAATCTGCAAACTGTCTGTTATATCATGTACATCTTGTCTGTAGCTCAGATAAAAATTTCATTTGCTTTTATAGATAAGTCTTTTAAGGTGCCACTACTTGGCCCAGTTTGTCAGTAAACTGTAGCCACGACAGGCAAGACCAGTCACTCATTTGGCACTGTTGTATACTCTTAAAGCGTAACTATAAAATATTTTGACCTTTCAGTTTTAGTTAGCTTAGGGCATGATAACAATTTTTGCAATATACATTAATAACCTAAAATGAACTGTTTTTTAAATACAGAAGGCTGATTATGCCCTTACAGCTCTGTCTGGCTCTGACTTACTTCTGCATTCCTGCTGGACACGCCCCCTCCCTGGAGATCCGTACTTAGAGTACAGACTCTGACAGCAGCATCAGATAACAGCCCTGACACAGACATAAACAAAACCTCCTCCCCCCTCCTAGCAGCATGTTCTCCCCCCTCCCCTCACAGAGGTCACTAAGCAGAGCTGAGGGTGTTGTGTGTGTGAGGAGCAGCGCAGGGGAGGAGATGGCTGGAGGGACAAGTATCCAGTGCTTCAACAAGGAGGGACATGCCAGCCATGACTCCCAATGTACTGCATGAGGGAGAGTGGGTGAGTCACTGAGGGGAGGACTACAAGTCCCAGCACAACACAGCTGTAGTCCTTCCATAGTACATATAACATTCACTATCAGAGGTCTGCAGCAGGTGCCCCCAGCTCCATGGCTGACATTATCCTACAGTGTTATGAGAGCAGATGACTGTATCTAATCCCACTGTGTGTGATACCATCGGCTGGTGCTTTGTATCTAATCTTACATTGTGATACTGTATGCTGGGGCTCTATCTGATGGCACTGTGTGTGATACATCTGCTAAGGTGCTGCTCAGTGGATGGAGGGACCCAGCCAGGGAGAGAGGGATAGGCCACGCCCACTTTCTCAGCCAGAAGAAAAATTCATTTATTCTTCTGAGCCAAACAACTGGGGATATCTCAGCAAACGCACACGCTATCAACGCAGTTTATGGCTCTTTTTAAAGGGTTACACGTGGGCTTTTTATTAGAAAAATTTAATTTTTTGGCTACTGAAATTATAGTTACGCTTTAAGTTGAATGCTAAGAAGTACAAACCATGTGCCTAGTCTAGACTTGTGGGCACATGCTCAGTTCTTTAACTTACAACCTATAATCCTTTTTTTAAAAAAACAATAAAATGCCATTGTTGGCTAAGAATTTATCTTGCTGATGTACCCAAAATTTCTACTGTTGTAACCAAAACGCAGTGCATACTAATACTTTTCTGTGTTCCACATTGTGGATAATATTGGCCGCCTTTTTTATGACTTTTACAACAAAAAACGCCTGTCCACCATCTCATATGTAGATTCACAGATTCTGAATTATCAAGGAGTTTAAACATCTCACAGGTTAAAATCAGTTCAGATGACTTAACATTGTTACTGTATATCTCAAATTCAATTCAGTGTTTCTCTCCAATTGATTTCTTTAACTCCTAAATACTATTGTGGCAATGGATACTTTTCCCATCTGTATGCAACTCTTCATGTAAATGTGTTGCATAAATGGACTACCATTTTGCACTGAAACTCCTAATTAAAGTCACTGTTCTCCTTCCTTTTTAGTGGTTAGAATTTATTTTATTTTGTCTGATAAGATATTTTCCACTACATACTCACCCCAATACAATCAGATTGTAGATATCCTCAAGAAGAACATCTCCATTTTACGACAGGACGTGACTCTATCTGGAATCCTGGATCAGGGTTTCAGATGTGTACCACGTAGGGGCAGATCATTGGGGGATTTACTATCGCCAAGTATGCTGCATCCTGATACTCCGCAGACCACCTGTAAGCTCAAGGGTTGCTACAAATGCGGAGACATCCGTTGCCCAATTTGCAAGTATGTGACCCACAACAAAAATACCTTCAGTGATAGTTCTAGGGAAAGAACTTATGAAATAGGTGATTATCTAAACTGTAACAGTGATCATGTAATTTACATTATCAGTTGCACGACTTGTAATCTGCTCTACGTGGGCTGCACTATAAGAAAGTACAAACAACGTATTAGTGAGCACCTTGCGAGCATTAGAAAGCAACACAGATCCAACATATCGGGGGCAGCAAAACATTTTATTGAGACACATGGAGGGGATGTCAGCACCTTCAGCACATATGCTATCATAAAAGTTAAAAAACCTCCGAGAGGAGGTGACTGGCACAAACAAGTTCTGCATAAGGAGGCACAAATGATATTTCGTTTGGACACGAGGCATCCAAAGGGTCTGAACTATAGAAATGACCTACTTTATCATTACTTATAATTTAGCATTTACTCTCACTTTACACATATATTGGAACCTATCCAGACACGTACACAATCAGTGGGAGTTCTAATTCATGCTACACCTGTGCTCTTCAAGCACATGATCCATGACGTAGGGATCTTTTCATTGGCTGGTCACCTGTTTTTATTCGTCACAATGTCCATTTTCTACTAGACCATGATTAAGCGCAGTAGCGTAGGTCCTGCTATGCTAACCGCTAGATTTTAACATGCACGAATAAAAGTAAAATTTTAAACTTCTACGTCCAGGAGTGCCGACTTCAACACTTTCCTTCTTCAGCTAAACTTTGCATACAGCGTCTGGCCAACGCCCTGAAGATCGAGCACCCTCCTTAGTCCTACTTGTTGTTGCTGACTACTAACTGGTGAGCTGTATCTCTTTTTCCTTTTTTTCTACTATTGCTATTTTTTCTGATAAGATATATTGCAAAGGTTTTAAAAATAGCTTAAAAAATTGATCTATTCAAAGTTTGTTGAATGACTGGGCCTATTCAACAGCAACATAGGCCCTCATCCAACATTGGTTGTCAGATTTACAGACCACTATTACCTACAAAAACATTGGGACAGATTAGGTCCACATCTTTGTGACTGTGATTTTCAAATCTACTTGTAAAGACTCCTGTATTGCAAACCATTTTCTATCTTCTTCCCACCTGGATCCAGGTGACGCTGCATGTATGGAATGCCATTTGCTGCTTTATTTATTCTGATCATCTCCCCTCCCTCCCCCACAAGCTCTTTGGTCTCTTCCCTCAGTATTTTTAAACATTATATTGGTAACAGAAATCCAACTCCCCACCAAATGTCTGCAGTCAGATGCAGAATTATTTATATACAACAAGAAGACTACAAAGTGATTTGAGGATCTAGGTTAACCCTGGCTTACCCTCACTGCCTTTTCATAACTTTTGAGAGATTTGCCCTTGTTTTTCACTGTAACCATAAGTATATTTATTTTTTTGGCTATGCTTTATTTTGCTTATTGCTATTTGTCAATACTAACATAACAAAGCTGCTTGTATTTCTGTCATCACGCTTACCATTTGATGTATTGTCAGTTTACAGCTTCAGCCTTGCGTAATGTTTGATTCTGTACTAAGATTAACAGCAGAGAAAGACCAGATCTCTCGTAGGACAGATATATTTATTCCAGGCATTTTATATTAAAGGGGTTGTCCAGCGGCCATTCTCTTTTAATGTTATATAAAATAAATATAATATCCTTACCTGTCCGTGCCTCCTTGGTGTTCCCCGCTGACTGCAGAGGTTCCACTTCCGAGACAATCTCTGCCAATCACTGCGGACCTTCACTTCCAAGGTGAGTTCGTCTTGGGGTACTATTAGACTGGCCGATAGGGGCCCGATAATAAATGTAAACGAGCGCCTATTACACGGCCCGATAATTGCCTAATGAGGGCTGCAGAGACATTGTTACCGATGTTCTTGCAGCCCTTGGTAAACTGGTATACATTACCTATCCCGGGTTCAGGGCTCCTGCTGCTCCTCTTCTCCCTGGGTCCCGCGCGCTGCAGCTCCAGAGCGGCCTGTGTTAGCTGACAGGCCACTCAGCCAATCACTAGCCGAGGTGGTCTCGGCCAGTGATTGGCTGAGCGGCCGTCAGCTAAGACAGGCCGCTCTGGAGCTGCAGCGCGCAGGACCCGGGAAGAAGAGGAGCAGGAGGAGCCCTGGACCATGGATAGGTAATGTATTCTTTTGCAAGTCATTAGCCGCCGGCCACGCACCGCTATTACATGTAGCATGGTCGGTGGCCGACAATTATATGTCTGAACCTATATCAACGATCAGCCGATGACAACGATCATCGGCTGATCATGGTGTTTATTACACGGAACGATAATCGCCCGGATAGGGCCGATTATCGTTCCGTGTAATAGTACCCTTAGAAGTGAAGGCTCTGCAGTCAGCGGGAGTTTCTTTGCATCATTTTTGTTTGTTTGCATCCAATTCATTGTCTCCATCTAGCATTAGTTTCAGAGAATCATCCTAATTTGCCATTTTCCTCTATTTTTGCTAATCACTTCAATCTCAGAATTACATTTTATAATTTTTCCTGATGTGTAAAAAAAAAAATGTGAATGTGACTCAATTTTAAATTAAACTGTTGCCTGCCAAAACAGTGGTATTAAAAGCTGTAATCTTAAGATATAGAAATGACCCTGTTGAAGGCATTGGTCAATTTGTAGTGGTAATTTTACAGCCCCAAAGAATTTAATTACTTTGCATTGCAGATCAGGATTCTAAAGGCCATTTTTGAGAAACCCACATAAAGGTTAAGACCTGCTACTTGTAATACATGTGGGACCTTACATTACATTACACACGAGAATGTGTATTTGTAGAACCGCTTAAGGCATTTATAGCACAGTTTTATTGCAGTTCTATACATTTACTTTTAATATTTGTGTGCGCCATTTTGTAAAATGACACTTTCCTATGATTTACTGACTGGCCCACTTTGCTAGTTCAGGCGGCTTTTCTAGTAACCATTTCTAATCAATGGCCAACAATAAATTGCATTCTGGCTGTATTCTGGCTAATCAGTTTTATGGTGCCCTTAGTGGGGTTACTCCATTGACTGTCACACAAATCCTTACATCTTGAGAAAAAAGTTAAATAAGCTATCTAAATCTGCCATAATACCAATATTGCAAACATATTAAGATTCCAAATGTGATTCTCGAAATGTGTGAGCTCTTAGATGTTCAGCCTCACATGCTTGATATCATGTCTGTGCCACTTGCTTTTAACCAGTAGGAGTTACAGATTTGTGTAACATCCTGGACAAATACCCCAGCATTTGATATAACTAGAACAAAGACATGGGAAATGCCACAGACAATCTTATTTGGTAATATTTAGTATAGCTTCTGCTGTCATACTCTATTTAAGTTTGTAGCGTAGGAATAATAAACTTCCTTTTGTGCTTTAGCAATAGCTGTCTTTCTAGGCACAGTGAGATTCTAAGCTGGAGTTTAGGAAATAGTAACTGAGCATTTAACAATGATTTCTTTAGAATTAGTAATTATGTTTACTTTATTTACAAATAGCTTACATATTCTGGAAAAGGAAAGGCCTTATTAGATTAAAGTTTTGCAGTATGGCTGTATGATTGTTTAGCCTTCAGATAGTTAGCCACTGAGGGCTCACCCTGTGCAAAGAGTAGTATTTAATTCAATTTTTTTGTTATGCAGCTTTAGGAATGCCAATGGCTTGACAGCGGCTGACCTTGCACACTCCCAAGGCTTTCGAGAGTGTGCTCAGTTTCTCCTTAACCTCCAGAACAGTCAGCTAAACGGTTTTTACTACTGCAACTCCTTAAATGGAGTTCACCAAGGAAACTCCTCTAATCATTTTAATGGCGGCACAATAAATCGCAAGCGATCATTCAATGGCTTAGAGGCTTATACCATCAAGAAGCTTAGAACTGAAGGTGAGCAATTATTTTTCTTTTCCTTTTTTTATAGAAAATTGTGACTAGTAATCCTGGGCATTTTGTATAGGCTGATTTAAAGAAAAAAAAGAACCCATATGGTTCCTTCTAGAAGTCTTTTAATGTATTGTTTATATCGGGCAGTCCGGCTCTCTCATTTTACCAGAAACTGATGACAAAAGTTTATTAGTTGCCCTTAGGCTTTCTATTCTGAAACATCGAATATTAGGAATTGTCCCATTCAAATGAATGGGATCAGTTCGAACATCAGTTTCCCTCCAGTGCTTTGCTTTTGCGTCGGTGGGAAATAAAGTCGGACCGTCAGATATGTGAAGACTGCCTAACAAGTAGTTCATCTGGTTTTACTTTTAGCATGTTATACTCTTGCTTGATTGTTTTTCTCTTTGATATCTGTAGATTTGCCTTTGATGTTTGTCTTTCAGGAGGCAGCGTTCATTTACGGGCTGAATTGACCGGAGGGGTTGAAGATGAGAGCATGCATGTAGAAAATCACTCTGAGATATCAGGTGGGGTTGGGCAGTTTTCTGACAGATGCTGCAACATACAGCTGGTTGAAGATCTGAAACCACAAGAGAGCACATCTGTTAGGCCAGCAAATAATATATGCACAGTGTCTCCAATGCAAACACCCTTTCGTTGCATTAGCCAGTATGCTTATTTTTAAGTATTTTCATCTATGAAGTAATAGTATCCCTATCATCATTCTCTGATTTGTATCATAACTTCATATGCTATAAAACTTAATAAAGCCTTTTGGGTGGGATCTATATAGCCTGATAAATAAGGCACATCCACCCATACAGTGTATAGTATTGATCTGTTCTACTAGTTCCAGGCTTTATCTTCTACTATGTCGCAATTTCTCTTATTCTGTTTCTTCTGAACAAGTGGATTTTTAAACTGTATATTTAAGTATATGCAGCAGATATTTTATTGGTATGAATGTTGTAGTTATTAAAATCAGTAAAAATTGGAGTGCAATTGTTGTGGTTTAAAACTCTAAAGTGATTAGCGGTTTAAGCGGATTTCAGGGAAAATGTGCCAAGAAAGGAATTATTTTGGTTTTATTTTATATAAAAGTTGTATTTCTAACTCCAAAAGTTAACCCCTATCCACAGAATAGGAAATAACAAGCTGGTGGAAGTCTAACCATTGGGATCCCTAAAAAAAGTACACAGCCAGCGCTCCATTCTTTCTGAGGGGCTTCTGAACATTGCCAAGCTGTCACAAGCTCCATCTATTTAGGGTACAATCTATGTTTGTTGTCTATGTCGATGGAGGTCCCAGTGGTTGAACCCCCAACAATAAGCTTGTCACCCTTGTTCTTGTGGAGAGGGGCTACCTTTATATTTCGGCCAGTACAGACTTGCCAGGACCAATTGCATCTAAATGCATCATGCATGTCAGCTGCTCATTGTCTTTCGACATGTGCTAGTACGCTGAACTATTATTGGCCTAAAATGTGGCTATTTGGCCAGGTAAGGCTTATAATTGATCAGTGTAATAGGGCCTTAAGAGTCCTCAGTCTCTGCATTACAATTATGGTACAATATAATAACTCATTATGCCCATAGAGCCATTTTTTATCTCCACTTTAACAGCGGATGATCCCTACCCCTCAGTGTTTCCTTTCTGTTGTTGAAAGGGGCCAGGCTGGGAAAAAACAATACGGTATTCGCCTGTCAATTCTTAAAGCACCCAGTTCCTGATCCCCATCTTGACTCAAGGGAGTGGCTGTGCAGACAATCCCTAGATATGGTGGATAGAGATTTTATATTACAAATGAAGGGAAGAGCTTAGTTTGCTCGGTAGTTGGCTGCCTTTGATTTCTGTGATGCTCCACCCTGGGTGCCTTAAAAAGCTGAATCCAGTCCTGGGGAACTTCTCCCAGTTTCTCAGCACTGGATCCAGCTTTTCCAGGCATTTGGGGTCGAGCGTCAGGGAGCTGCACAGAGTTCAAAGGCAGCCGGCATATAAGCGGATTGCTGAGCAAACTAAGCATTTTGATGGAGATTTATCAAACTGGTGTAAAGTAGAATTGTCTGAGTGTCCTGTTGCAACCAATCAGATTCCACTTTTCATTCCTCACAGGTTCTTGCTAGGGGCAACTAATAGTCACTCAACTCATCCACTTCCTCTTTAATTGTTTTTTGTGCAACAGAACTGTACTTGTAATGCTACGGGGAAACATTACACAAAATATAAATAAATTTAAATCTCTATCTGTAATTTTCTTTCTTTTGAGAGAGGAATAGAGCACTCAACCGACCACCTTAAAGAGGATGTACCACCAGGTTAAGCTGAACCCACGGATCAAACAGCACCGTCACAGGGAAGCCGGTGCCGTGGTCCATTTTTCGGACCGCGGCCCGGGTTCCCATGCACGGCGCCGTACTATGCACCGAAACCGGCCCGTGCTCAAGCACTGGAGGCTGACCGGGCCCCCCCAGTGGGAGGGAATTTCTTCCCTGTATGACGCGGCTCCCTTTAGAATGAATGGAGCCACGTCATACAGGGGAGGGAATTCCCTCCAACTGTGGGCGGCCCGGCCCTCCTCCAGTGCTTGAGCACCGGCCGGTTCCGGTGCATAGTACGGCGCCGTGCACGGGAACTGGGCCGCGGTCCGAAAAACGGACCACGGCACCGGCTTCCCCGTGACGGCGCTGTTTGATCCGTGGGTTCAGCTTAAAGTGGATGTACCTGGTGGTACATCCTCTTTAAGGTGGTCGGTTGGGTGCTCTATTCCTCTTTCAAACCCAGAAGTGCTGCTCAGTGGGACTGGGCTCTGTGAAAAGGGCATCAAAGGGGGAGCAAGGAAAGAAAGCATACAGATTTTTAACATTTACCTTGCTGAGCAGAATTGTAAGGGGGGAGCTTCACTGCTTTTCAAGAAATTGCATAATGTGAGTTATACTAAATGGCGAACATAGTTCTGCTATACATTATATGACATACACATTCAGGACATAGAAAACAAATGGTATGGGTTCCAATTCAAGAATAATGTAGAGATGATTAGCAGGAGCTTTGTTTAATACCCACGTTTAAGGTAGATATGATTTTACATAAAAGCCTATCAACAATTATCTTGCACTCTCCTATAGCTCATCACAAACAACCTCTCTGGGTTTCTGCTGCATGGAAGATATGTGATAGGACAAGTCAAACAATTACAGTTGGCCCAGCTCCATTACTATTTTCCATGTTAGTAACTATGCTAACATGAATTTTGGGGCTGCATTTTTCAGTGTAGTGGTATATTCACACATCTGTAGTGCGGAACTGCAATCTAAGACACTGCATTGAAAATAGTGATTGGGGGGGAGGGAAATGGGTGGGAGGACAGAAGAACACAATGAATGTGTGACTAATGCCTAAAGGGCCTATTACACGGGTCGTCAGAGGAGCAAACGAGCGATGTCAGCGCTCGTTTGCTCCTCGCTCGTTGCCGTCGCTATATAACGCGGCTGCAGCGAGCGGGAGGGGCGGCGGGGGGGATGCCCGGGTGATCGATGATCGTCCGGGCAGCCCATAGGATATAGCAGCGTCTGCTGCCGATGCTCCTATTCAACAGAGCGACTGCAGCAGATCGCTGCTATATCAGTCGCTTGTTTTTCAACATGTTGAAAAACAAGCGACTGCAACGATCAGCCGACATGAACGATGTCGGTTGATCGTTGCACTCTATTCCAAGGGACAATTATCGTCCGTAGCGGCCGATATCGGCCGAATACGGACGATAATCGTTCCGTGGAATAGGGCCTTAAGATAGGGAAGGGGAATCTGCAGCCCTCCAGCTGATATATATTTATATTAGTGTGTGTGTGTAAGGGGAAATATATATATATATATATATATATATATATATATATATATATATATATATATATATATATATATAATATTATTATGTGTGTGTGTTTTTTTTTTTTTTTTTTTTTTCATCACTGTTAGGCTGTAACACCCATGGCTTTCTATAAGAGTTTTCAAGGCTTGTGACAGGTTTGTTTCTTGATGCAGATGTGAATGGTAGCTACACTACGTTAACAAATGGACAAGCATGTAATGGATTTAATATACCACTTGGAGAAATGGAGAAAAGTCCTGCGAAGTGCCTTCTTTTGTCACAAGGATTCAACCATGTCACAGATGGCAAGAAAGAGGGCGCTGATGAGAATGGGACTTTTCCTGAAAATAACATTACTATAAAATCTCAAGCTTGTGGCTCTCTGCATAGTAATGGGAGCCCTAGCAGTTGGGTGACTCCTAGGCCTTCATTGGGTGATGGGGCTGCTGATGTCTTACAGTATGGCTACTATCATGGATTTGGAGATTCTGCTGAAAGCTTACCTGAGTACAGTAGTCTCATAGAACATTCTGATTCTGTCAATGTTGAACATAGGTATAAAAATACATTCATAAGCACACTTCACCAGTATCAGGGATTCTAAGGTTGTGTACTGGTTAGCAGGAATGGTTGTAAACTTTAAAACCTGGCATCTAAAATACAAACAGTTATAGAATATTATCTTTATTGCCCATTTATAAGCATATAAGATTGTTTTTTTTCCCTCTAAAATTTAGACATTGTTTATGTATAGACAGATTCCATTCTCTTTCGAGGTCACTGCTTATAATAATTCCAACTGTACACAGTAGCTACTTATAAAGGCAGAGAAGCACTTTGAAAGCCAGGGTATATTGCAAGTTTAAAAGCAAATTTCTTCCAAAAAAATGACTGCATCATAGTATGGGCATCTAGATGTTAATGTACGTGACAAAGTAAAGGGCATGAGTCGCGCTATCACACTGTGCTTTGAAAACGCTTTTGTTTATGTCCACTTTATGTTAAATGACACTGTTTTGTTTTCCAGTTTTTTTAAACTGCTATGCAAATAGTAAGGGATATATCTATTTTTTTGTATCTAGCGAATTGTATTTTTCTTTTATTATATATGAAAAGCATTTCATAACTTGCCCTCACCTTTTGGGTGCATATTGCTAGCTTATTCATTCCATATTGTGTTTTTGTTTTTTTATGCCTGTTTTAATCAAAACAGAAAAATGGTAATGATAGACCTTTCTGAATCTTTGTTAGAACAGGAAAAGGGCAAACAATTCAAGTTGAATTTGAAGAATTATTTTATATTCTAGAAAACATTGCTTCTAAAATGTTAGGAAGCCAATTCCTTTCTTAATATTAAGATACTTTCTAAAGAAGGTAAATTTGACTCATTTCATTTCATAGATTTGTATTGTAAACAGGTTTTTTTATGTTTTTGTAGCAGATTTTTCTTCTAGAGACCTTAGTACTGTAAACTGTTTAACAAGGGAGTATTTGTTCTTTGCAATAATACAAGTGAACGTGGATGAAATAAGTATAGACTTATGACAGCATGCACCAGTTTCAGCATCAGCAGTCAACATTTATTTTGGATCTATGTACTATTTCAGCTGATCAGTGTTGTACTATGTAAAGCCTCAACCATGATTAGGCATGAAGAAAGTTGCATTGTATCGAAATCTGTTTTGTCATTGCTTCTGTGTTTTTAGATTTTTCTTTTTAACAAGCTTGAAATCATTTACATTTTGCATTGTGTAAACTGTGTATCAACACTCGCTGCAAACATTTGTTACACCTAATCTTGCCACTTACTCATTGATTGGATGGTTACAGTGTACAGAATTGTATATATTGCTTATGCTTGCAAAGTTTTATTTTCTTGTTCTTTACATATAACTGATTTATGTTCTGTTCTTAATGAACAAATATGTCTGTGTGTTACATTAAGACTAAAGTTCAGTTTTCTTATCCTAATTTTCAATGGTTCTTTTGACAAAATGCTTCCCATCCTCTCTGAGTTAGTGGCACACACATTTTTTTAAAAGTAAAAACTGACTTTTCTCATTTATTTTGGTTTCCATTTATACCGTTTTCTACATTGGAAAGGGAAAGCATGTGCCCTAAGATTTGTGTTAATAAAAAAAAAATTAAGCTACTGCATAAACATTTTTTTTTTTGCTTTTATGGTTTTGTTTTATTGGTGACAATGTGAATGTTAATACTTTAAAGGGGCGCTCCACTGTAAAAAAATAAATAAATTATGAAATGCATAGGCTTTATAAAGTTACGTAACTTTTTAGAGTAGCTTCACACATAACGTATCAGTGGATTTTCTGCTGCAGCAGATTTGATTCTGTGTTCATTCATTTAGTCAAATCTGCTGAGGATCCACAGCAGAATATCCACTGCGATACGGTACGTGTGAAGCTACCCTTAGTTACATTGTAACTGTTTTTCAGCCCTGATGCTCCCAACGGAAGCAGTGTATTTCTGTGCCTGGGGTCCGATTGTCTACCCCCTCTGTCATTATTTTGTGACTATGCATCAGTCATGGTTCTGCCCAGAAGCTGAATCCAGTCCTGGAAACTTCTCCCAGTTTCTTAGGACTGGATCCAGCTTTTCCAAGCACCCGGGGTCGAGAGTCAGGGAGCTGCACAGAGCATAAAGGCAGCCAGTGTATAAGCTGATTTCTGAGCAAACTAAGCACTTTGGAGGAGATTTACCAAACTGGTGTAAAGTAGAATTGTCTTATCTGCCCCTAGCAACCGGTCGGGTTCCATTTTTCATTCCTCACAGGTTCTTTCTAGGGGCAACTAAGACAATTCTACTTAACACCAGGTTGATAAATCTCTCCCTTTGTTTTTTATGTAAATTCTATAATCTCTTATGGTGAGTCTCCACTGCGACAGTTGTTAAGCTAATTAAATGCTATGTGTGAACATAGCCTGCTGGGGTCAGTGAATGAGCAAACACTGTCAAAAAACAATCTTGTCAGTCACTCATCTCTAGTGAAATAGGGGATGTGCATATGTATGACTGCTGGGTAAAGTCACATATACAATTGACCTCAGCAGCCACAAGAGCACCGTTTTTTTTTGTTTGTTTGTTTTAATCGCATAACTAACCGATATGTTGTGTGTCGTGGCAAAATCTATTACAACTCCAGGTTTCAACAATTATCCAAAATTAGAAAAAAAAACACAGCTACATTCTTGCTAAAACAGACTTCTGTCTCCAGGTTGTGTATGGTATTACAATTTAGCTCCATTTTCTTCAGTGGCATTGGCCTGACAACACCCAAGCGCAGGGACAAGAATGATGTTATTTCTGGAAGAAATTGGCCATGTTTTTGTAAGCTTTGATAAACCCTTTTAGGGTGCCTTTACACAGAGAGAGTTATCTGACAGATCTTTGAAGCCAAAGCCAGGAATGGATTTAAAAAGAGAAAACATCTCAGTCTTTCCTTTATGACCTGTTCTCTGGTTACAGTCTGTTCCTGGCTTTAGCTTCAAAAATCTGTCAGATAAATCTCTGTGTAAAGGCACCCTTAACCCCTTAAGGACAGAGACAAATTTTATGAATATGACCAGTGTCACTTTATTCATTAATAACTTCGGGATGCTTTTACCTATCCGGCTGATTCTGAGTTTGTTTTCTCGTGACATATTGTACTTTACATTTCTGGTAAAATGGAGTCGATACTCATAACGAATCATTATGAAAAACACCAAAATAACGTGAAAAAATGCATTTTTCAAACTTTGAAACCTTTCTGCTTATCCAGAAAATGGTTATGCCACATAAATTATATATTAAATAGCATTAGAAACATGTCTACTTTATGTTGGCGGCATTTATTAAACTATATTCCATTTTTTTAGACAATAGGAAGCTTAAAACATTAGCAGCAATTTTCCAAATTTTCTGTAAAATTTCAAAATCAGATATTTTTAGGGACCTGTTCAGGTTCAAAGTGTATTTGAGGGGCCTGTATGTTAGAAAGCCCCACAAAGCACCCCATTTCAGAAACTGCACCCCCCAAACTCTGAAAAAGCACATCCAGAAAGTTTTTTAACCCTTTAGGGGAGTCACAGAAATAAAAGCGAAGTGTGTAAGAAATTTGAAAATTTTTATTTTCTGTGCAGAGATTTTATTGTAATCCAATATCTTTCATAATGATAAACCTATTAGCAGAGAAATGCATCCCAATATTGATTGCCCCGTTTCTGCAGTTTATAGAAATACCCCATATGTGGCCCTATTGCGCTATTTGAAGCAACCACAAGCCTCAGATATAAGGGAGCGCCTAGTGAATTTCAACGCCTCCGTTATATTTGGTCATTTTTGACCCTATCACTTCAGGTTGGCAGAGGCTCTGGGATGCCAAAACCTAAAAAACACCCCTAAAGGGACACCATTTAGAAAACTGCACCCCTCAAGGAATGTAACAAGGGGTGCGGTGAGCATTTGGACCCCACAGGTGCTTCGCAGATTTTCAGAACAATGTGGTGTAAAAAAGGAAAAATTCTATTTTTTACACTAAAATGTTGTTCTAGCATTCATTTTTCATTTTTACAAGGGGATAAAAGAAAAAAAAACACCAAACATATAGTGCAGTTTCTCCCGAGTACGGAAATACCCCACATGTGGACATAAAGTGCCAAGCGGGCGCAGGACGAGCCTCCAAAGGGAAGGAGCGCCAATTGGCCTTTGCAAGCTGGATTTTACTGGAATGGATTTTAAGAGCCACATCGCATTCACAGAGCCCTTGTGCTGCCAAAACACTGGAAACCCCCCCACAAGTGACCCCATTCTGGAAACTACACCCCTCAAGGAATCTAACAAGGGGTGCAATGAGGATATGGACCCCACTGGTGACGGGCACAAATGTGGAACAATGTGACGTGAAAGGGAAAAATTTCATTTTTCATTTCATGTGGCTGTCATCAAGGGGTCCATATCCTCACTGCACCCCTTGTTAGATTCCTTGAGGGGTGTAGTTTCCAGAATGGGGTCACTTGTGGGGGGTTTCCAGTCTTTTGGCAGCACGAGGGCTCTGTAAATGTGACATGGCGTTCATCATCCATTCTGGCCAAATCCAGCCTTCAAAATCCAAATGGCGCTCCTTCCCTTCGGAGGCTTGCCCTGCGCCCACTAGCGCTTTATGTCCACATGTGGGATATTTACGGACTCAGGGGGAATTGCTCTACACATTTTGTGTGTTTTTTTTCTCTTTTAACCCCTTGTGAAAATGAAAAATTTAAGGCTAAACCAACATTATAGTGTAAAAAATTTAATATTTCATTTTCACGCCATATTGTTCCACATTTGTGCCCGTCACCAGTTGGGTCCTTATGCTCACTACACCCCTTGTTACATTCCCTAAGGGGTGTAGTTTCCATATTGGGGTCACTTGTGGGGGGTTTCACCTGTCTTGGCAACACAGGGGCCTTTTAAATGCAACATGGCCCCTCGAAATCCATTCCAGCCAAATCCAGCCTCAAAAAGCCAAATGGTGCTCCTTCCCTTTGGAGGCTTACCCTGCACCCGCATGGCGCTTTATGTCCACATGTCGGGTATTTCCGTACTCAGGGGAAATTACTCTACACATTTAGTGTTTTTTTTTTTTATCTTTTAACCCCTTGTGAAAATGAAAAAATCAAGACAAGATCAATGATTTAGTGTAAAAATTAAACATTTTTTTACACTAAATGTTGGTCTAGCCTTGATTTTTTCCTTTTCCACAAGGGGTTAAAAAAGAAAGTGAACACAAAATGTGTAGGGTAATTTCCCCTGAGTACGAAAATACCCCACATGTGGATATAATGTGCCATATGGGCAGAGGGCAAGCCACCAAAGAGACAGAGTGCCATTTAGAGGTTGGAATGGAGGATGGAGGCCATGTTGCAATTACAAAGCTCCTGTGCTGCCACAAGTGACCCCATTCTGGAAACTACACCCCATAAGGAATCCAATAAGGGGTACAGTGACCATATGGACCCCACTGGTGACGGGCACATAAGTGGAACATGTGCCATGAAAATAAGAAATACAATTTTTTTATTTTCACGGCCCAAATGTGGCCGTCACCAGGGTGCCATATCCCCACTGCCCCCTCGTTAGATTCCTTATGGGGTGTAGTTTCCAGAATGGGGTCACTTGTGGGGTGTTTCTACTGTCCTGGCCGCACAGAGGCTTTGTAATTGCATCATGGCATCCTCTAATGGGAATGGCGGCCATACCTATTTAGCTGGGGAAAAGGGACCATTCTAATTTATTTGGGGGTATTAGGCCAATTATTAGTTTATAAGGTTGAAAATGACAGGTGTCCATCAAATTCAACCTGTGTTGATCCAGAGGAAGGCAAAAAAAAACCCTCGTAAGGCAGACGACAGTAGCCTCATCACAGGGGAAAAATTCCTTCCCGACTCCATAATGGCGATCAGAATAATCCCTGGATCAACGTGATCCCTGAAATAGGAATAAGGGACAGAATTTAGATAATGTAGAACTCCAATGACGTGTGGTACGCCTTGAAGCGATCCAGTATGCAGAGGCCGGGCCCCTGTTACGCCACAGTCTGCACTTCTTCTGGGGTCTCCTGTTTTCCAGTGTGGGGGACGTCACCTGGAAAATGTTGTCCTGGTGTGATATGGGGTCCTTCATAGGTCTGCTCCATGGCTGCTAAATATTAGGGCTCTATTACTGCTTCTGATATTTACGGATCGTGTCGCAAGCTACAGTAGCTCGGGCAGCGAGGGACCAGAAGAGGGGGTGCTGGTATAAAAGTTATCCCTGTACAGGTGGTAACCTTTATCCAGCAGTGGGAAGATCAGTTCCCGAACGATCTTCCCACTAACTCCGAGGATGGGGGGGTGGTGGCATCTGGGGGCTGGATTTGGGTGTCCCTTCCTTCATACACTCTAAGGGTACGTCCACACTGTGGAATGGCGAAGGATAACCCTTTGTGCATTCCGCAGCTGGCACCCGCCGGCGGACTGATGGAGGCGCGCGTCTCCGCTCGTGTCACACTCCTTTATATGCACGGGCGGATTCTGCCCTCTGTCCAATGTGTTCATTCTTTGGACGGACGACGGAATCCGCCCGTGCATAGAATGGAGTCTATGACACGGGTGGAGACGCTCGCCTCCATCTGTCCGCCGGCGGGTGCCAGCTGCGGAATGCACAAAGGGTTATCCTTCGCCATTCCACAGTGTGCACGTACCCTGGATCTGTAAGTGTACCCTGAGGTACTCTCACAGAGTTTGTAGAATTTCACGCCATACCGTCATCTCTTATTGGGACGGTACTGGCGGAAAAGACGTGTCTGGGGGGCAGCGTACGCTACGCTACCCCCAGACACGTCACTGGATGATGAGGATGAATGGAGGAAAGAAGGATCTCCCCATTCATCCTCACTGGCTGTTTCGGTGTCGGAGGCAATAATAACGTATGCGTCCGACACCGAAAACACCTTGGGGGCCATCTTTATACGGGGATTGGTATATGGGGTATGTAAATGTGTAGTGGTGTAGTGTAAAACTTTATTCCATGTAGTGTGGTTTTTTACGTGTTTTTTTGACAGTAAGAAAAAATATCCCTTCGCCAAAGAAAGGAGCTGCTGATAAATGCCGCACTTATGTGCGGCACTTATCAGCAGCCAGTGGCGGTAGGATATAGGGGGGAAAAACGCCCCTACGCCAAAAAGAAGGAGTTGCTGATCAGCGGCGCACTTACGGGCGATGCTGAATAGCACTCAGCGGCGTTAGGGCACCCAAAAAAAAAAAAAAAATCTTTTTAACCCAAAGCAACTGATCAGTAAATGATATTCACTGATCAGCCGCTAGGGGGCGGTAGAGCGACGCTGCCGGAGATTACCGAGGCCCGCCGAACACGAGGACCCGAGCGATTACGAAGATTTCCGACGCTGGACGACCGAACCCGGAAGTGACCCGAAGAAGACGCGAGGACGGCGCAGACCGCAGATCGTCGCTTCGGATGCCCAGATCAGGTGAGTATGGTACACCTGCACCACACACACCTGTTCTGCACCCCTCAGCTACCTAGCTGAGGGGCGCAGAACGCGACAAAACTGTTTTTTTACAGTTTGATCGCCATGATGGGCCGGCAGGTACTGGCCGGCCTATCACGGCGATCGTGGGGGTGGCATCGGCGCCATCTTTGGTGGGGACACTAATGGCGATTGGTGCTGTCTCGGACAGTACCAATCGCCATTGCTTTCCGGGTCACCGATGACCCGAAAAGCTGTTTTCAGCTGCTATATGCTGATCTGTATAGATCAGCATATAGCAGCGATCGTCGGCACGGGAGGGGTTAATCACCCCCCGTGCCGATGAGCAGAGATGGCCTGCTATACATTATAGCAGGCCATCTTCCCCGACCGCTGTGTGTGAACACACAGCGATCGGGGAAACATCGGGCGTAAGCCCACCCTGCGGGGGCGTATACTTACGCCCGATGTCGTTAAGGGGTTAAAGAAGAAGTCTGGTGAAATGTTTTATTAAAGTATTGTATTGCCCCACAAAAACTATACAAATCCCCAATATACACTTATTACGGGAAATGCTTATAAAGTGCTTTTCCCCTGCACTTACTACTGCATCAAGGCTTCACTTCCTGGATAACATGGTGATGTCACGCTCCGACTCCCAGAGCTGTGCGGGCTGTGGCTGCTGGAGAGGATGATGGCAGAGGAACACTGAGGGACACAGGGCACTGGAGGGACACTGAGCATCCCTCTGCAATCATCCTCTTTAGCAGCCACAGCTCACACAGCTCTGGGAGTCAGGCTGTGACATCACCATGTTATCCGGGAAGTGAAGCCTTGATGCAGTAGTAAGTGCAGGGGAAAAGCACTTTATGTGCATTTCCTGTAATAAGTGTATATTGGTGATTTGTATAACTTTTGGGGGGCAATACAATACTTTAATAAAAATTTTCGCTGCACTTCTCCTTTAATCCCTTTTAAGTGTATGTCCACACATAACAAATATGACTCAACAATTAACTTGCTACAGATTGTACATATTCTGTTTGCTCTTAACTGTAAATGCAGCCGAAATCCTACACGGAAAATCATAACATATCTTATATATGTAGATTTACCTTCTGGGTTTTCTGGAGGGAAAATTGTTTTTAAATAAACTGCTGCCAGAAAAATACAGATTTGTAAATTATCTAAATAAAATTAAAGCCTTCCAGGGCTTTACCAGCTGTTGTATGCCCCAGGGAGAGTAATGTTCTTCCCAATATGACACCGTGCTCCCTGCTGTCCATGTCAGGAACTGTCTAGAGCAGGAGACCCACCGGAGAAAACCTGCACTGGGCACTTCCCATTCAGGGAGTCAGGTAGGAGAGAACTACACGAATTCTTTCTGGGCATACAGCAGCTGCTAACTACTGGAAAGCCTGAATTGTTTTTAAATAGATGCAACATTCTGGCACCAGTAATTGGATTTTAAAAAAGTGTATGGCCGTGCACTCTCGCAGTGTGTTTGCATTGCGTTGCGAGAATATAGTGACAGCCATGTTTACCTAATTAGCTGCTGTGTCAGTAAAAATAATAAACAGCCCATGCTTAAGGCCCTATTCCACCAACAGATCTGACGACAGATTATCTGCCAAAGATTTGAAGCCAAACCCAGGAGTGGATTTGAAAAGAGTAGAAATCCAGTCTTTCCTTTATGACCTGTTCTCTGATTATAGTCCGTTCCTGGGTTTGGCTTTAAATCTTTGGCAGATAATCTGTCGTCAGATCTGTTAGTGGAATAGGGCCTTTACCTGACCATGCTCCCTGGTCCAACTCCTGCTTGTGTCTCTGGGTCCCTGCTAGTCCAATTGCTGTGCTGTTCTTCTGCAGCCAGTGACTGACTGAGCAAGCTGTTAGTGAACAGTGTACAGCAAATAAAACCATGTCACATGTCAAGATGAGAAAAGAACACAATAATCCAACCTAAAGCGTAACTCATTTAAATGTAATTTTTCAGAAATCAATAGTTCAAGTGGTTTTATTAAAGGAGAAGTCCGGCGAAAATTTTTATTTAAGTACTGTATTGCCCCCCAAAAGTTATACAAATCCCCAATATACACTTATTTCAGGAAATGCACATAAAGTGTTTTTTTTTTTTCCCTGCACTTACTACTGCATCAAGGCTTCACTTTCTGGATAACATGGTGACGTCATCACCCGACACCCAGAGCTGTGCGGGCTGTGGCTGATGGAGAGGATGATGGCAGAGGGACACTGAGCATCCCTCTGCCATCATCCTCTCCAGCAGCCACAGCCAGCACAGCTCAGGGAGTCGGGTCGTGACATCACCATTTTATCCAGGAAGTGAAGCCTTGATACAATAGTAAGTGCAGGGAAAAAAACACTTTGGGGGACATTTATTAAAGGGGTTATCCAGTGCTACAAAAACATGGCCATTTTCTTTCAGAGACAGCATGACTGTTGTCTCCAATTCAGGTGCGGTTTGCAATTAAGCGCCATTCATTTTAATGGAACTGAGCAGCAAATCCCCGCCCAAGCTGGAGACAAGAGTGGGGCTGTATCTGGAAGAAAGTGGCCATGTTTTTGTAGCGCTGGATAACCCCTTTAAGTCCGACGGTTTTTACGCCGGACTTAAAAATGTCAACACATCCCCTGTGCTACGGAGATTTATGTAGAGGCGGACTGCCTCTACATAAATCCGATGCGCACAGCCGAAAACCTACGCCAGCTGAGGGCTGGAGTAGGTTTTCGGCGTATCTTTTAAGTGAAAAAAATGCTGAATCGCGTGGACTATGAGTCCGCGCCCCCCGTTCTGAAGGGAGCAGCGGCAATCCCTCCTCAAGACCCCGCATCTCCCTTGGACACATTGGCCAACAGCCGCTGGCAGGGATGTCCCCTCTCCTTAGTTGCCAACAGTCCCGGGTATGTCCGGTAAGCCCTGCCCCCATCGCAGCAAGCCCCACCCCCTGAGTGCACCACGGGTGATATATTAAAGAAGCAGTTCACTTTTTTTTTTTATCTTTTGTATATATAGTATAATAAAAGTTTATTTACCTCTCCAATTTTCACTAAAATCCCGTCGCTAGTTTTCTGTATATTTCCACCGGTTTTATCTGGTCACTGCATCACGTGATCTTGTTGTGACCCCCTGCTTTCTCCTGTCTCTATCCAGCAAACCGGATCTCACAGTGAGC